>NC_140943.1:148483775-148743775 GCF_014529385.1 Adiantum capillus-veneris
ATTATCATACTAGAGGATTTCAATGCTAGGATTGCCCACCACTAGACAATATTTTATGATACTTCCAAGGAGATGCTTAGGGAGCTGGACGTCACAGAGATGGGTCTATTTAGACTATCACAAGATGAGGAATACAATGAATAGATATGGGAACCGCACATAGATTGGCCATTGTGAATGGCCTACAAAGATTTTCGATAGCTGGAGGTTTTACTTGCTTTCCACACCGACATGGTGCCAGCACACTGGATTATGTTATGGCCCAGCCAGGTCTCATTCCATTCTTTCAGGATTTCAAGGTGGGTACTCGGCCAGTTGGAGTAGCATTTGATCATGCTATCTTGTCTTTCACCCTGACCTTTCAGGATTTCATGGTGGGTACTAGGCCATTTGGAGTAGCATTTGATCATGCTATCTTGTCTTTCACCCTGACCTTTCAGTTCAGCACAGCTCCATTACGAGAGGTCCCCACACACACTGGGTATACCTTCATGAGGGAGACGGATTTTGTGTATATGGATGAGATATACAAGCAGCTATGCAGCCAGGAACCAGGACGGCCACTAGATAAACTCACTCACATACTGACAGAGACGCTCCATGATGCAAGATCAGAGGCATACCCCCACAGCCAGCAGCCCACATGGAGACGATCTGGGAGCATGCCCTAGATCAGTTGGTATGATGAGGAGTGTAGAAAGACGAGGATCAATTTACAGAGGGAAGTGCTCATCGGTATTACCACACATAGACAGTCACGGATTATCTTTCACCGCCTAGTGCAACGAAAGAAAAGGGCTTGTCTATCTCAGCTAGAGCGGGATCTGTATCAATTATTTATGAGTCAAGACTCAGGCGCAGCATGGAGGCTATTCCACGAGCATTCACCACTACCAACGGTCACCTCCATTGAGACATGAGAGACATGCTAAGAGACATGTTCTTTCTTTACTACCGAGAGGGTAAGGAAAGCCATTGACAGGATGAAGACAAGGAGAGCACATGATCATGATGGTCTGGTAGCAGAGCACTTCATCCATGCCAGAGATATGCTTGCAGAGCTTCTGGCTATGATGTTTAATCGAGCTATGTATGAAGGCTTCCCGGAGACTTGGAGTATGTCTACGATTGTGCCTATTTTCAAGTCAGGAGATCCCATGATTCCCGTGAATTATCGCACCATGTTGGTCACACATTAGCTAGATTGTATGCATCCATTCTTGAGCAAGAGCTGAGTAGATGGGCACAGCGAGAGGGCATAAGAGCATCAAGGCAAGCAGGTTTCAGGAGAGGTTTCTCCACTCTTGAACAGATTTTGACACTCAGAGCTATTATTGAGGAGGGTAGACACCATGGCAAGAGGATCTATTGTAGCTTTGTGGATTTCCGCAAAGCTTTTGACATAGTGTCGGGAGCCAGACTTATACGCAGACTACAAGACATGGTTGTGTCTACAAAGCTGATATGGGGTATTCTGGCTCTATACAGGACAGTTATGGGGCGGGTATGCACCACTGAGGCGCGAGGGAATGTCTAACATGGTCCACTCCACTATTGGAGTAAAGCAGGGATGCCCCCTATCCCCGACTCTATTTGGGATGTATGTGGATGAGTTTTCGGACTATGTAGAGAGTCAGGGAGATAGGGGGGCTTAGCTAGCAGGGACAAGATTCCGCTGTTACTATATGCTGATGATATTGTGCTGATTCCTGCTCTCCAAAGGGGATGCAGTGTCATTTGGATGCTCTGCATACATTTGCTAGTGACAGTGGATTGTCTATGAATCAGGGGAAAACCAAGGTTATGGTGTTCCACACCACACCACAGTGGGTCAGGAGGTCAGTACCCACATTTACGTATGGCCAGGAGACTGTGGAGTACACAGATGCATATACTTATCTTGGGGTAGTCTTCGGTGGACCGGTATTTTCACTGAGGAGAGCATGAGAAACTAGACTGACGAGAGCATATGCAACTTTGGGAGGACTGGAGAGGATGTGTTCGCAAGTTCCGTTTCAGGAACCGCGAACAAAGCTCTGACTTTTTGACACTCTAGTGACTCCAGCTATGCTCTATGGAGTTCAGGTATGGGGACCCTCAGTAGACCACCATGGGAGATCTGGCAACCATATGGATGGAGATGTATGGAGAGGCCTTTGGTCTCTATGATCACTCGGATAATTCGGGCTAAGGCCTCAATACTACATGAGATTATCCGAGCCGTGCTGGCCGCCCCCCGTGGTGCAGGCATTGACTAGATCAGTATCCTTTATGCACGGTCTATGGGATCTCCCCAGGGACAATACGCTCGGCTTGCCCTGGAGTCATCTCAACAACTAGCTCTACAAGGCCATACAGCATGTTGGTATGGACAAATGACAGCATGGTTTCAGTCGCATGGTCTCAACATGGATGGATTACCTCCGCTTCAATACTCCCTGGATGCACCCTCCCTGTCTCTCACACGGACAAAGATCACCAGACTCATACGTCACGATATGATTCAACTAGATACCTAGAGCACATGGATACAGCCGACACAAGAGTTGGGCACGAAGATGGCCTTCTACAGAGAGCATCTTCTCCAACTCACGGAGGACGGCTTTGTGACTAGGCTTGCATACATGGATACACACTTATCTCATGGGATAAGATGCGCTATAGGACAGATACGCACATCCTCACAGATCGAGACTGGCCGTTTTCGAGGGGTACCAGCAGGGGCAAGGATATGTCACCTATGTAACTTAGAGCCAGAGACAGAGCTGCACTACACATGTCACTGTTCGGCATACTATGAGATACGCGGCCGCTTCCATTGCCTGTTTAGAGAAGGTTTCGGATCTTTTTCTAGAGTCATGAGATACAAGGAACAGAGATGTCTCGGATTATTCCTGCTAGAGCTGCGCAAACTTAGGGAGAGTATGCTGAGGACATCAAGGAAAGACAGTCTCAGAGACGAATCATAGATTTCTTTACTAATGGAGCAGTCATTACAGCACATCTCAAAGCCTACTCATACTAGAGGTACGTGCTTGACTGAGCCACTGAGCTTGGCAGATCCAGACGCCCACGACTTCGCAGGGACTCCCACTACCAACGAAGGCTGCAACAGAAGATACAGATCACTCTAGCTCGACATGCAAGACGCCCAACCAAAGCACTAACCATGGAGGTCGATGAGATCCGAGAGCGACCGATGAGAGATTTCATCTGAGCCCCCCAACGCCCCCCCTTCCCTCCTTTCTCCTTAGTATTTTAGTGTTAGTTCTTTGTAACTTTGTAATTTCCGTACTCAGACATGGTCTCGGATTTACCAATTGTAACTTTTTGGTCTCATAGGTCATTTTGGCCTTTTGAAGATGTTAATATAACATTTCATTTCTCTATTTATTTTCAACCTATTAATTGTTCGAGTGCGCTCCCCTTTGTGACAATCTATCCATGCTAAATTTGTGTAGCTCAAACCAAGATGATATCTATGCAAACTAACATGAAATATCACCCTCACTAGCAACCTATCACCATGACTCAAGCGCTAGTCCTGCATATTTATCGCATAGGAGATCCCATGTGCTATGAATGAAAGACACTGATCTAGCAAGAGCCTTCACTACACTCGGTGGTGCAGTTATCTCGCCTGAGGGTTTCACCCAAATCAGCCTGAGATGATGGATACAAGTGGTCGCTCCATGGATCTCCATCCATCAAATGTGCTCCCGGATCTACTATGATGATCCAAGCTAGGCCCATCTCTACACTCCATAAAGCCTAGTAGAGATGACCAAAGTGACAAATAGCCACAGCGCAGCCCTGAACTTGCACCTGTGAACATATCATCTCTAGTCTTCCAAATGTTGCATACATATCCCCTCCTCAAGCTCGCCTCTACAACACCTCTCATAAAGAAAGTAGGTTCACAAAATACAACACCAAGATATTTATAGGAGTCTACATACTCCACTATCTCCTGTCCTTATGTAAAAATAGGTGTTGATCTTCTGTTACTGTGACAGGTGTTGATCTTCTGTTACTGTGGTAGGTGTTGAAAATACATATTGTATCCATGTCTCTGTACAAGTAATGCTTGGATAGAGAGAGAAATGAAATGAAATGAAATGTTATATTAACGTCGTCAAAAGGCCAAAATGACCTATGAGACCAAAAAGTTACAACTGGTGAATCTGATATCATGTTTGAGTACGAACCTAAAACTAAAACTAAAAGAACTAAACACTAGAACACAGAGGAAGGAAATAAATCTGAAGCTGATTCGGGATTGAGAAGAGATACAGGGGGGAGGGGTTGGTGGGTTCAGATGAAATCCCTCATCGGTCGCTGTCGAATCTCATCAACCTCCTCCATGGTCAGTACTCTAGTTGGGCGTCTTGCATATCGAGCTAGAGTGATCAGTATCTTTTGTTGCAGCCTTCGTCGATGGTAAGAGACCCCCTGAGGTCGTGGGCGTCTGGATTTTCCTAGCTCAGTGGCTCAATCAAGCAGCGTACCTTTGGTGTGGGTGGGCTTTGAGATCTGCTGTACTGACTACTCCTCTGCTTTCACTGGCCGGTGTATCAAAATCTGTGCTCCGTCTCTGAGACTGTCTTTCCCCTGATGTCCTCAGCAAGCTCTCGCTAAATCTGCGCAACTCTAGTAGGAACAATCCGAGACACCTCTGATCCTTGTATCTCATGACTCTAGAAAAAGGTCCGAAGCCTTCTCTGAACAAGCAGTGGAAGCGGCCGTGTATCTCATAGTACGTCAGGCAATGACATGTGTAGTGTAGCTCTGTCTCTCGCTCTAAGTTACATAGGTGACATATCCTGGCCCCTGCCGGCACCCCTCGAAATCGGCCAGTCTCGATCTGGAGCTGATGTGAGGATGTGGATATCTGCCCAATAGCGCATCTTATCCCATGAGATAAGTGTGTATCCATGTATGCACGCCTAGTCACAAAACTGTCCTCCGTGAGTTGGAGAAGATGCTCTCTGTAGAAGGCCATCTTCGTGCCACACTCCTATGTCGGCTGTATCCATGTGCTCCTGGTATATAGCTGAATCAGATCCTGGCGTATGAGTTTGGTGATCTCTGTCCATGAGAGAGACAAGGAGGGTGCATCCAGGGAGTATTGAAACGGAGGCAATCTATCCATGTCGAAACCATGCAACTGAAACCATGCTGTCATCTGTCCATCCCAACATGATGTATCGCCTCGTAGAGCTAGTTGTCGGCTGTATCCATGTGCTCCTGGTATATAGCTGAATCAGATCCTGGCGTATGAGTTTGGTGATCTCTGTCCGTGAGAGAGACAAGGAGGGTGCATCCAGGGAGTATTGAAACGGAGGCAATCTATCCATGTCAAAACCATGCGACTGAAACCATGCTGTCATCTGTCCATCCCAACATGATGTATCGCCTCGTAGAGCTAGTTGTCGAGATGACTCCAGGGCGAGCCGAGCGTATCTGTCCCTTGGGAGATCCCGTAAACCGTGCATAAAGGATACTGATCTAGTCAATGCCTCCACCACGAGGGGGAGGGCGGCTAGCTCGGCTCGGATAATCTCATGCGACATTGAGGCCTTTGCCCGGATCATTTGAGCGATCATAGAGACTAGAGGCCTCTCCATACATCTCCATCCATTTGTGTTGCCAAATCTCCCATGGTGGTCTACTCAAGGTCCCCATACATGAACTCCATAGAGCATAGCTGGAGTCACTAGAGTGTCAAAAAGCCAGAGCTTTGTTCGCGGTTCCTAAAACTGAACCTGCAAACACATCCTCTCCAGTCCTCCCAAAGCTGCATATGCTCTCGTCAGTCTGGTCTCTGATGATCTTCTTAGTGAAAACACCAGTCCAGCAAAGACTACCCCCAGATAAGTATACACATTCGTGTACTCCACAGTCTCCTGGTCATACGTAAAAACGGCGTTGACCTCCTGACCCACTGTAATGTGGTGTTGAACACCATAACCTTGGTTTTCCCCGGGTTGACAAACAATCCACTATCACGAGCAAATGCATGCAAAGCATCCAAATGACGTTGCATCCCCTCTAGAGAGTCGGAAATCAGCACAATATCATCAGCATATAGTAACAACGGAATACATTTCCCTGCTAGCTGACCCCCCCTGTCTCCCTGACACTCTACATAGTCCGAAAACTCATCCACATACATCCACAAAAGAGTCAGGAATAGGGGGCATCCCTGCTTTACTCCAATAGTGGAGAGGACCATGTCAGACATTCCCTCAGTGGTGCGCACCCGCCCCATCACTGTCTTGTAGAGGGCCAGAATCCCCCATATCAGCTCTGAAGGCACACCCATGTCTTGTAATCTACGTATAAGTCTCGCTCTCGGCATTGTGTCAAAAGCTTTGAGGAAATCCACAAAGCTACAATAGATCCTCTTGCCATGGTGTCTACCCTCCTCAATAATAGCTTTGAGTGTCAGAATCTGGTCATGAGTGGAGAAACCTCTCCTGAAACCTGCTTCCCCTAGTGCTCTTATGCCTTCTCGTTCTGCCCATCTACTCTGTTCCTGTCCAAGGATGGATGCATATAGCCTAGCTAATGTGTGACCAACCATGATGGTGAGATAATTCCCAGGAATCATGGGATCCCCTGACTTGAAAATAGGGACAATCGTGGACATACTCCAAGTCTCAGGGAAGCCTTTATACATGGCTCGATTAAACATCATAGCCAGGAGCTTTGCAAGCATATCTCTGGCATGGATGAAGTGCTCTGCTACTAGCCCATCATGATCATGTGCTCTCCTTGTCTTCATCCTGTCAATAGCTTTCCTTACCCTCTCGGCAGTAAACAAAGAACACGTCTCCGAGCATGTCTCTAGTGGGTCTGGCAGAGGTGGTTGTCATGAAGCTGTGTAGAGAGATGTGGCATATTTCCCCCATGTCTCCGTGGAGGTGGTCACTGGTGGTGGTGAATGTTCGTGGAATAGCCTCCATGCTTCGCCTGAGTCCTAACTTATAAATAGCTGATACATCTTGCTCTAGCTGGGATAGATGAGCCCTTTTCTTTCGTCGCACTAGGCGGCGAAAGATAATCCGTGACTGTCTATGTGTGGTAATACCCATGAGCACTTCCCTCTGTAATTTGATCCTCCTCTCTCTACACTCCTCATCGTACCAACTGTTCTGGGGCATGCTCCCCGATCGTCTCCGTGTAGGCTGGCTGTCGGGATACGCTTCTGATGCTGCATCGTGGAGCGTCTCTGTCAATATCTGAGTGAGTTCATCTAGTGGACGTCCTGGCTGCTGGGTGCAAAGTTTCCTATATATCTCATCCATATACACAGAGTCCGTCTCCCTAATGAAGGTATACCGGATGTGTGTGGGGACCTCTCTTAATGGAGTTGTGCTGAACTGAAACCTCAGGGTGAAGGACAAGATAGCATGATCAACTGCTACTCGAACTAGCCTAGTGCCCACCATGAAATCCTGAAAGAATGGAATGAGACCTGGCTGGGCCATGACATAATCCACTGTGCTGGCACCATGTCGGTGTGGAAAGCAAGTAAAACCTCCAGCTGTCGAAAATCTTTGTAGGCCATTCAAAATGGCCAATCTATGTGCGGTTCCCATATCTATCAAGTAACTACCATACTCGGTGTATTCCTCATCTTGTGACAATCTGGATAGACCCATCTCTGTAGCATCCAGCTCCCTAAGCATCTCCTCGGAAGTATCATAAAATATTGTCTGGTGGTGGGTAGTCCTAGCATTGAAATCCCCTAGTATGATAATATCACCGTCCTTAGAAAAGTCCCATATGTCATTGTCCAAAATAGCAAAGGGGGATTGTCCTCTAGGTGATGCATATATTGACGTACTAGGAGGAAAGTAACAGATAGCAATGTGGAGGTATCTGCCCGTCTCTGCCCTAAGCCTCACTCACATTTACCTAGCATGCTCATCCTTGCACGCTATATATATCAATGGCTGCAACTCCTCCCTGAATAGAACTGCCACTCCCCCTGAGCCTCGTCCCCGATGCTCCGATCTGGTCTCCTGTCTGTAGGCTGTCTCCCATCTATATCCGCTCACCTATGGCATGGATTGCCCAGGGGCTTGATGCATCTCAAAGTAGAAGATGATGTTTCTCCCTGTGAAGCTATCCTCAAAGGCCCCTACATCAAGACGAAGTGATCCGTTACAATTCCAGGTTTCCATCTTTAGTGTGGTCTCATACGTAGAAAAATGGATCGAGATTGTCAAGAAAGGGAAAGGCAAGGAAACAACCCCCATCCCCACACCAACCATCATCAACTTGACACTAGAAGAGGAGCAAAGGAGACATGTGCGGGCCTTACACGTAAGGATATGTGGCCTGAAAGACCAAGATCATGTGGATGAAGAGATGAAAGAACTCATGACTCTGGTGGGGCTCAACGAGCAGACGCATACAAGGGCCTGGAGAGTGGGCACTAAGAAAAGCAGGAGCAACGGAGAAACCTTGAAGGAAAGGGCACTCATTCTCCGCTTCCCCTCCATGGAAGCGAAGAAGGACTTCCTTAAGAAGAGACCGACCCTGAAAAAGACTGGCATCTTTCTTGGAGATGACCTCACCCTCTCGCAGATTGCTCATATGCAAGAAGTAATGCCGGAAATTAGAGCAGCAAGGGAAAAGGGGAAGATTGCTTTTTACAAGGATGGAAAGGTGGTGATGAGAGAGAGAGAGAGAGAGAGAGAGAGAGAGAGAGAGAGAGAGAGAGAGAGAGAGAGGAGGTTGGAACCTGTACAAAGCCTTCCTTGAGGACCTCCGCCACACTGCTCAAAAATCCATGGGTGTACTCCCGCAATTCGCTGTAGTCAAGAGAGAACCCCTACTAAAAATAAACGAGAGATTATCGCCTGTTGAAGAAAGACCAAAGTCGCAAGAAAGCACATGCTACAACCTAAAGTACTCAACTGTAATAGCAGCTTCAACAAATTCATGTACCACAAATTGCATATTTTCGCATCCAACAGCAATAGCAACAATCCCAACAAGCTCTGTGGCTCTTGCTCGTGCAGCAAGATCCTCATCCTTTGTCAATACCATGAAATGCTTCATCATTTCTAACACCCGTACAGCATAGGGGACAAACGCCTGCTCAGCTGCAGCTGCAGCTGCTCCTATAGCAGACTAAAAATAAAGACCATGTTGGCTGTTACAAATAACTATCAACAAAACAAAAAAGCTCACAAACAACTTTATTGAAACCTTAACAGCAACAAACTTCAGCATATCAGAGAAAATACTATCAAAACACCTCTTGTATGAGATACGAAACACATCCAAGCACCACACAATGCTTAACACCAAAGGAAAACCATCGTAAGCTAGTGACACTCCTCAGAACTTCATACTTTATGAATGCTGAAATAAAGACTTTACCATGCAGGTCTCTTGAAGAACACGTCGACCATTTTCCAATGCTTGTAGAAGCTTTGCCATGAGAGGCTCCAAATAGGGAAGAATCTCAGTCCCCAGGTTTTCACAAAATGCTGCGAGTGCATAATATGCTTTCTCCTGTGACATAAGACTTTAGAAATTAAGTGCCCCTGAATAGAACCCTCTTATTCAAATTCACAACTTATTACCTGCACCTCTGAAGAAGCATCGCTTAAAACATTGAAGATGCAAGGAAGGACCGTCTCATAATGTTCAACAATCTCAGGCTGCAAGTGTTCTGCAAATTGCCCCAATGCAAAGCTTGCTGCTCCTCTCACCATTTGTTCAGAGTCCTGTAAAGCCTGAAGGACTACCCGCAATATGTCAGGGAGCTTTTTTTTCATTACTTCAAAGCACCCTTCAGAAATTACTCCGAGGACCATTACTGCTGCTTCACGACAGTTAGGATCTGGACTGCCATAGCTTCCAGCTGCAAAATCCAGGACAACAGGGAACACATACTTTTTGGGAAGACTCAATGCCATTGTATCCAGAACTTCTGCAGCAGCACGATCCATCGAAAGCTCATCCTCATCTTGTCGATTATTTACCTCCGCAAGCAGTGGGCAGATTACCTTCAGTATAGGATGAACAGCCTTGTACTTCACCAAAGTCTTGGGTTTATATTTAGAAAGCCATGATAATATTTGAATAGCCTGAAGGATCCCCACCATAAATCCTTGAATTCAACCGACATGTTCTTATGTCTTACATATTGCCTAACAATGACCTTAATGCATGCTTAGCAGACAAGAAATACACCTGATGTCGCACGTTTATTTCAAGTTCTTTGTTGGAACACACTTCCAATGCAAACTGGACAATTTCTGTGATTGATGAGCCAAGGACAGGCACAGGCGATTCAACAAGTTCATCAAAAATTTCAAATGCAAGAATCGCAACCTCCTCACTCCCATTTGCCAAGCATTCCCGAGAAACATTCAGGATATGTGGAACCAACTCCCGAAACTTTACCTATCATATAACAGGATGCGAGAAGTAAAAGTCAAATAATAGAACAGAAAAATATAACTTAGTAAAAACGCAGGTTCCAAAAAAATGTGATTTATTCTGCATGCAAGAGTCTTGTATTATACCACATAATCCCATCAACTTACCGCATAAGTTGTATTGTACCACATAATCACATCAACTTACCGCAAAAACATACAACTTAGTAAAAATCGCAGGTTCCCAAAAACTGTGATTTATTCTGCACGCAAGAGTCTTGTATTGTACCACATAATGACATAATCGAACTATTCCCACAAAAGTTCTCCGATTGTGGTGTTGAGTTGAAATACTTATTACGTCTACTTACCCCTACCCCCCCTTCCTAAAACCCCCCCAAAAACAGCACTCTCTCTCCAGCACCTGTTGTGAGCAAAGAGTTCTCAGATAACAAATATCTAAAATGCCTACTCTCTAAGTGCTTAGCGCACTTAGAGCATATCTCCAAGCTTCATAGTTCTTAAGACCTAGAGTTGATTAGAAGAGCACAGCAGCCCATAGCTGTGCCTACCAAGAACATTCAGAAACAAATCCCTGACCCCTATATGGTTGCTGAGATCATCATCAGCTCCTCTGTTTCATGTACATCATTGTACAATCAGGTTTTGCCCCCCTGATTCTTGTCTTCTGGCTTCTACCAGTTCCAAGGTTACAAAGTATCTATTTACTAAATCCGGGGAAACAAACCCTCAGCACTGAGCGCAATCAAACCTAGAATCCCCAGAAATACAGAGATACAAAAGTATGCATTTGTGCCACTATACAAGAGAAACAGCAAGACTCTGGGCCTCAACTTGCTGCAAAAATCTTCCCTAGGCTCTATTTCGATCCGAGCAGTGCAACAAACAAAAGTGTCCAACTTCCAGCTCCAAAGCAGTAGTCCTTATCAACGAGCTCAAAATTACAATTACAATCACCAAAGTGCGTCCCTCTTAACCGGATCTTTGAACACATCCAAGCGACACAATAACCACGACTCCAAGCCTCAAAAAATCCTCCAACCACCATGTCAAAATGCACTCTTACATCTCATGGCTGCCGCAGCCTCTTGCACCCCCCATGAGGTGAGTCAAGAAAATAACTCCTGGGTGAGCCACCAAACAAACCATGTCAATCTTCATAGAGCATCTTCAATCTGACTGGCAATACCTAAAAAAGGTCCCATTGCCTAACCACTGCTATACTTACCATCTCTCTAGTTGTTCAAACAAAACAAGTTGGGACTTTCTATCCTAGAGAATATCACATTGGATTGAAACTAAAAAGTATGCATTGAACACATCCTTGTCCATAAAAAACACCACTCATCAATGCAACTCAAATTCAGATCACCTGGTACCGCAGCTCACCATCCATGACATTTCCCCCTTAAATCTCCAGGGGCCAGACATTAAAAAATACATGTGCATGACATCAGAAGGCACTACAACTGTGTATGCACTATGTAAGAACCAAATCCTCCACTGATCTGGAGAACGATCAAGTGTCTACTCTAGAATAGTCATGCCTCTCTGCTTATTATCCATCACCATCGACCTTTGTAAATTTCCTCTCTCTGTCTAACTCAGACACTCACTCTACTGAAACCGGCTGGCACAGCTCGACGGGCGGTGATGTACTCCACAAAATTGCAATCATAGAACTTGAAAAGGACACAATCACCTGCATAGAGGGGCCAAGTTTCCCTCAAAAAGGTATTGCCCCTAAAGTAGGTACCTCTGGTAGTGTTCCTTTACTCTATTAACCTCCAAAACGACTATAATTTTTCTCACACAAGGAAGAGATGCACTCGGACTGTGTTCTGTGTATGCAAACTAAGCACTAAGCTCTCTTTTTCTGAATCTAAGTTGCTAACAAGTACTGGCTTAAGAGTATGAGTCACTTTTAACAATAACAGGAAGAAACCCTGAAAGCAGTATGTAGGGATGTAGCTTTTGTCACATATCCAAGTCGTCAAAATTTGACGTGTCGTGGTCTGCCATGTTAGCAAATCTACAGCGACAATGTTTGCCACATCAGCAGCCCTGCCATGCCATCTGGTGGTGGCATACTCCCTCTCAAAAGAAGAGTAATCACCCCCAATTACATATATCAAAACAAAAACTCAACAATACAAAATCGGGAAGGCATTGAGTACTCCATTGCCTCCATATGTGAAACTTTCTAAAAAGGATTGCCCTAAGTCTAAAGAGGAAAAGGCTGAAATGGCTAAATTGCCTTATTCATCTGCAATTTGATGCATGCTATGATTGCTACACGTCCCAACATTGCTTTTGCAGTGGGAGTACCTTGCTGCCCTTACATAACCTATGTCAATAGGCTGCCACCTGTCAACTTCTAGTTGCCCTGCTGCCACCTCTTTCTTGATGTGCAACATCAAATTCTCTACTCTAGCTCCCTATCAACATCTCTTTCCATAACAGTTGCAACATCTCCTTCCTCTCTCTCTCTCTCTTTGGTATGTATGTGGATGAGGTTTCTGACTACATTGAGCGAGATGGTGATAGAGGTGCACAACTGGCAGGAACATGGATTCCACTATTGTTATATGCTGATGATATTGTGTTGATCTCCAACTCTCCTGAGGGGATGCAACGTCACTTGGATGCTTTGCATAGGTTTGCCCATGAAAGTGGTTTATTTGTCAACCTTGGTAAAACCAAGGTCATGGTATTTAATACCACCCCACAGTGGATGAGGAGGTCAGCGCCCACATTCACATACGGCCAGGAGACAGTGGAGTATACAGATGCTTACATCTACCTTGGAGTGGTTTTTAGTGGACCAGCATTTTCATTGAGAAGAGCAACAAAGACTAGATTGACTAGAGCCCATGCAACATTGGGTAGAATGGAGAGGATGTGTTCACATGTTCAGTTTCAGGAGCCTCGGACGAAGCTCTGGCTCTTTGACACCCTCGTGGCTTTTGCATTGCTCTATGGAGCTGAGATTTGGGGACCTTCATTGGACCATCATGGGAGGACGAGTCGCATTGATGGATGGGGGGACATGGAGAAGCCACTAGTCTCTATGATCTCACAGCTCATTAGAGCCAAGGCTTCAGTACCACGTGCCATTATCCGAGCAGAGCTAGCTGCTTCCCCACTAGTGGTTGAGGCGCTCGCCAGATCGGCCTCCTTCATACACCGCATGTGGGAACTTCCCAGAAACAGATATGCCCGCCTTGCACTTGAGTCCTCTTGACAGTTAGCCATGCAAGGAGATACAGCATGCTGGTATGGGGAGATGACATCATGGTTTCAGGCACATGGGTTCAGCATAGACAGACTGCCCCCCTTCCAGTACTCACTGGATGCACCCTCTCTGACGCTCACACAATCCGACATCTCCAGGCTCATCCGCCAGGACCTGACTAAGCTAGACACCAGGAGGACATGGTTACAGCCAGCACAAGAGCTGGGCACGAAGATGGCTTTCTACAGAGAGCATCTTCTCCAGCTCACGGAGGACGGTTTTGTGAGGAGACCCAGATACATGGACACTCACTTGTCTCATGGGATACGATGTGCTATTGGCCAGATACGCACATCTTCACACCAGCTGAGGATCGAGACTCGGAGATACAGCAGAGTACCAACAGAGGCCAGGACATGCCCCCTGTGTGACCTAGAGCCTGAGACAGAGTTGCACTACACATGCCACTGTCCCGTCTACTACGAGATACGCGGCCGCTTCCACTGCTTGTTTAGAGAGGGCTTCGGACCACTCTAGAGCCATGCAGTACGAGGATCAAAGATGCTTGGGTCTGTTTTTGCTCGAGCTGCGCAGACACAGAGAGAGCATGATGAGGGGAGAGGCCAGCCAATCTCAGAGACGGATCACAGACTTCTTTAGAGCAGACATTCGACACCTGGAAGAGACAGGAGAGCTCGCCGCCTCACACTAGAGTCACACTGATCAACCGAGTGACCGAGCTAGAGAGATCCAGACGCCCACGACTGCGGAGGACTACATAGCATCAACGGAGGATGCATCAGAGGATTCGGATCACTTTGGCCCGACATGCACGACGCCCGGTCAGGCTATTAACCATGGAGGAGATTGATGAGATCCGCCAACAATCGATGCTGGATCTTTTGTGATCTGTGATTTAGCTATCCCACCCAGCGTTTCATACCTAGCTGTTTCGGATTCCATAGCAATTTATTATGTCATTTTATTTTATTTTGTCATTTTCATTACTCTGACTTTGTATCAGATCCACCACATTGTAACTTTTTGGTCTCATAGGTCATTCTGGCCTTTTGAAGACGTTCATATAACATTTCATTTCATTTCATCTCTCTCTCTCTCTCTCTCTCTCTCTCTCTCTCTCTCTCTCTCTCTCTCTCTCTCTCAACCTCAACTATGCACTATGCAAGTACTTTCAAGGCTACTATTGAGCGTGAGCGTGAGCAAGCGCAGGAAGCGGCCGAAGCAAGACGAGCGGCCTTGGAGACCGAGCGTGAGGTTCTAGAGAGACCTACGCATGCAAGAGTTGGTCCAACAGGTTCTCACCTCAAAACCCGAGCCGGCCAAAGATGTTGGTGGTTCATCAAGTGGCGCAAGCCAAGATTTGGACTCCAACAACCCAGTCACAGAGAAGTTGACTTTCAGTAAGTATGATGGTAAGATGGATGCTACTGTTATTCATTCTTGGTTGCATCAATTTAATGCTTATTTTGCAACAACTAAGAAGACAGGCAAAGCAATGCCTTCGATGCTCATCTACTGCCCTCACAGATCTGCCATTGGCTGCCAACTCGCAGTGCGATGTCGTATATTCTGTCATATCCGGTTGGCTGGCTGTCACTTGGCATTTATGCCACAAGCCCTCCATACCACCACCTGGCTGGTATCCAGCTGCTAATTATCATTGGTGCATCGAACCACCCCTACCATGGTGTTGCAGTTAATCCCCAACTGCTACAGGTAACTATGTCCATCCTCTGGGGTGCCGTGTCATCTTCCCACTAAGTACACCAAATCTGCTACCAAACTATACCTTCCTTTTCTGGTACTTTATATTCCTCTTCCTCAATGCTGATTCTGACTGTCCTCTGTGGCACAAGTCTGAGACAGTTGCTTCGGATTGCTTAAAGGAAAAGCGATCAACTGAGCCTGACACCACTAAAACCAGCTGTTACAACTTTACAGGCTGTGAAGTACTGTGCAGAATCCCAATCATAGAACTCGAATTGGAACTTGAAAACAACTTTAAATGGAGAAAAACGTTTACTTGCACAGAGAGGGGCTCACTCGCCACGAAAAAGTATTGGCCCCTAAGATAGGCGCCCCTGGCAATATTTCTTTAATGTATAAACTTCCAAAAAATTACAATTGTTCTCTCACACAAGAGAGGGACAAACTCAAACTCTGTTCTCTGAACAGACCAAGCACAAGGCTCTCTTCTATAGAGCAAAGTGGCTAAAAAGCAACTGACTAAAATGAATGAGAGGCTTTTAATAATAACAATAAACACTCCTAAAAGAATACATAGAGAAAAAGCAGACAGGGACTAGTTGCTTCTGCATTTTGGCCATGTCAACAGACGCTGCCACGTGTGATGGTTTGCCACATTGTCAAAAGCTACCACGTCATGGTCTACCACATCAGTGTTAGCCATGTTACTGATCATATGGAGACATCTGTCCCGGCATCACCTGAAACAAACATCACTCCTCAACCAATGACTTGGTTGTTGCCCTCATCTCTGCTACTGACTTTGACGAATCTGACCCTAATTAGGCTATCCCATATACACCCAAATAGATCAAATACACATAGTCCCACCTTTTAATCACTTGTGTGAGTTATAAGGAGCAAGTAGATAAAAGAGCGGCAGCAAGTATTCAAAAGAGCAGTGTCGCAGCAGTAGCCTCATTTCCAAAAACTAATAATGTCATTTTGAAACAATTGTTTCAGTCTTGCTACATTATCACTACTGTCAATATTAAAAAGCATGTGAATTATAAACTCAGCATATTGTAATCACCTTACCACTTCTTCTTCTGTGTCCAAACAGCCTACAAGAGCTCCCACAGCCCTGACAAGCATGTAATCTTATCAGGAAATGAAACAATGTTAATATGCATTGGCTAAAAGGTTTCAGACAAGTAGGAGCTAAGAAAGACTCTTCATACTCACTTCAGAGCAGCCACTCTTACACGCTCGCTCTCACGATCTTGTAAACCTTTCACAAAGACTGCCTGTAATGTGGAATAGTGGGGTTTTAATGTTTCCCATATGGTCTCTGTAAGTGAGCTGAACAAGATTAGTGCCACCTGCAACACAAGTCATGAAAGAGAGTATAATTGAGTCCAATCTAACAGCCCAAAAGAGAAGCTGGAGCTTGTGTGTGTGTGTGTGTGTGTGTGTGTGTGTGTGTGTGTGCGCGCGCGTGCGCGCGCGCATGCATGCATGCGTGTGCGTGTCAGATGTCAGTTTCTTCAAGGGAAAATTTCGACAACATTATCAAGAATCACAGCCCAGAACATAAGTCAAGTCTGAGCTTCATTCATAGCATTAAAACATGCTTTTTTCTGCCAAAAATTTTCGACAAATATGAGTCTTCGACAACCATCTGGTAAGGTTTAGTTAAATCAAAACCACAGCAAAACTCACGGAGTCCACTACCATTAGATCCTCAGCTACATTATTGATAGAATTAAGAGAGGTTTGAAAATACTAGAACTTCAACAGATATTAAAAATACTTCTTGTTCACGCGCAAGTAAAAGCCATTGTAAACCTTAACCAGTAAAAAACAGTAATGAAATACATCAGTTCATAATCTATTGCAAGCTATAGTTCTGCTATAATACACAATTCAATAATCAATTTCAAGTCAGGACTGGAAAGCTTGAAAACACCATCAGTGCCTTAGCCACATGTTTAACAGAGATAAGCATAAATGTTGATGAGAAGAAAACCAAATCAACCAGTATGCAACCAGTATGCAAACCACTATTCCATTTACTGCATACGAGCAGAAAGCGGTATCAACCAAAAGGTATGCCAACCACTACCCACGAGTTTAGGCAACAATTTAGGCCAAGCAACACCCACATCTGAGGAAGAAATCTCCCATCCAACAGCCAGCAAGCATCATCATCTTATACTCATCATCATCTTATAAGTAAAAAAAGATGCACCTATATTTGGTCAGATCCATTTCCTACCGCAGAAAAACCAAAAAGAAATCGTCATAATTTTTTATCAATCAGTTAAATATACAATTGTCTCAGTAGTAAAAACTGATATAAACTACCAGATGCATCAAAGTCAAAACCACAGCTAGCTATTCAAAATAATAGCCAGTTATGGAATAAGATCGTGACAAAAACCTACAATGCCTATTTGCAAGAGATTAAAAATGATGTTGTATGCAAAGCTTTTTTCTAACAAAGTAGTCCAACATGGCCATCATCAGATTTACAACAGTAATTTACGATAGTTCGAATAATCCTCAACCAAGTATGACAAAGAGTAAAACATGTGAAGTAGCGGACCTTATCATCATCTCCATGTTGTAACAGTTAAACAATTAGAGACGCCACCATCGTCGACTCTTACATAGGTTTTCACAAAATAAAATAGTAAAACAAGGCTAAGTGAGGGTATAGAAAAACCCTCACCTTGGTTAAATAGGCAGCCGATCAGCTTGTGGAGACCACCTCAGACATCATCGAGACCATCAAAGCCATGCACACCTACGAAATAGGCAACCTATCCACCATAGCAGTTTCGAAACCAGGAAAGCAACCAAGTAGCATCTTTCATGATGGAATCCAATAGGGCACTCCATATCCCAAGTATCCAGCAGCCTTGCAGGCCTCAGAGGAGCATAGAAGCACAAACATCTAGGGGTAGCCCAGTAGGCCACGAAGTTAATCGGCATAAGAAGCGGCCATATTGAAACCGGCCCGGCGGTAGACTTTGGCTTTCACCCGAAATTCTTACTTTTACTTTAGACACACACACATAGAGCACTTTGCAAAGGGAGCCTACGACAAGAATTAACACTTTGCACACACACGGCTCGGAAGCTAGAATGCTCTGAGAAGAGGCCGACAACCAGTAGGCCCCAAAATTGGCGCCAATTTCTATTTCTTTATACTTTGAGACGGTAAATTACAAAGTAGAGTCCTGGGAATACTTTACCTGTATCCAGCTAGATACCACCTGTTTTGGCCAAATTTCGGCAACATAACAACCCCAAAACTTGCGCGAAACCAATTCCCCAGCTCACTTCCACTGGCATAAACCCTCTGATTTCTGCCCAAAAACAGTTACTAGTTTTTGCCCTGTTTTCAGCCCTAAATGGTCCCCGAACTGTCCTCTGTCAGTGGGGCACTAATCCCAATGGATCTAGCATCCGTATGGATGAAAAACAGTCGATATACAACACACAACCAGCGCTGAAAACGCACCTGTCTGGTGAGGTTATGACCCTCGCCAGTGCCTGCTTTGGAGTAGCAATTAGCTACTCTTGTTCCTGCTCAAGGAGGATCTTGCCTCAGCACAAAAGCATGAAACCACACAGCTGTACATCAATCAAATGTAGAGCCCTCTTGTGGGACATCACAAACCTGCACGTAGGGGAGAGAGAGAGCACTGTGTAGTGTGCAGGTCATCACTCCTAGCACCACATTGTACATAGAGAGGAAACAAAGCACTCCATAGCTCTTAACCTGTGACAGGTTTCACAAATGAGCCCTCCCAGCTACGAAATTCAGTGCCCAATTGTCTGCAAGAGGAAAGTACACAAAAATGTGCCACTTGGCGCGATTACAAGCATTTTCCCGTTTCGCGGTTGCCACATAAAAATCTCCCGACTGGTTGCCCAGTTGACTTCACTGCAGAGTTCTAGAATGTTCCCCTTGTCATTCTGAAGGTAATGACGCAAACACATTTCATGGCCCAAAATAGCAGTTCCCTAATTTTTAGGAGATGCTTCCATTGGGCTTCCATTGGTCTTCTAACCATCAATCCCCATTGGGACCGCCCAACTATCGGGTATTTTCCTTTGGTGATCTCGCCTTGACTTTATACCTTTATTGAGTTCACTTTCTAGTATCCACCAACTTTCTAAGTGTGACGGGGTCACCTACATGATCTTGAACTGAGCCTAGACATCCTCTTACTATACGAATTCCAGAGCCGACCAACTTCACGTCTACGTGTGAAACTACCGTTCACATTGGCCATACAATGTCCAACCATTTGCAACATCAAAAAGAACCATTTGCGCGCCCTTGTGGCCAGGCTTTTTTTTGCCCCTTGTAAGCTTATCTACCCCCAAGGGTACTTAAAAAGCACAAATTTACTAAAACCTATTGGTTTTGCAACATTATTTTACAGGGATCCTTGTGGACACCCTTTTTTGACCATTTCAAGCTTTGAATTCCCTATAGGATATAAAAAAAAATAACATATTGTGAAACCAAGTGTCTATGCAACATTAATTTGGATTTTTCAAATGTCCAATGTAATTGGACTTTTGGGTGCAGGGGTGTACTAGGTAGAGCTAAAGCAGGTGATAGTGTGCTGGAAACTTCATTTCATAATTGATTTCACCTTTTCTAGTGTCCTTGAGTGTGAACATATGCTGGAATTGCCATAAAAGAAAAGAAACCAACAACTAAGGTTAGAGGTTGCCACGTCCTCGTGACATAGTAAACAGTTGCCACATCCTCGTGACATACCCCCCTTTTGAAATCGCAAACGTCCTTGATTGCATACCATAAATACACGCCACTGATGATCGTGTTGTTAGCACTCTTTTATCATCGCATGTATCCGCAAGAAAGGTCGTAACATAGATACAAATGACTTAATGAGACCTTCATATTTTTGTCATTTCCATCTATTACACTAAATTCATATGTACATTTGATGTGCTAGCCCTATTATTACTCCTCTTTTACACACGTTGGGTTGGGGCATAAGTAGGTTGTAACCCAAAGGCTTCAAGGTAAAGCTGCAATACATTTGGTGACTCTGACAGTTCATGCTCTTCCATCCACTTTGCATCCATAGGTAGATAGTTCTTGAACTTCACCAAATAGCGTCTTGCAGCCTGTCGTTTAACTTTTCTGTCCTTATGTGCCAAAACTTACTCAGGTACCTCGATCTCATCAAGTTCCTC
This sequence comes from Adiantum capillus-veneris, assembly GCF_014529385.1. Taxonomy (NCBI): domain Eukaryota; kingdom Viridiplantae; phylum Streptophyta; class Polypodiopsida; order Polypodiales; family Pteridaceae; genus Adiantum; species Adiantum capillus-veneris. The sequence goes on from NC_140943.1 coordinate 148,504,392, forward strand.
AACTTCTGATTGATCCTCATCTAGCATATCTTCTGGCACATCACCCACGAAGGGTCTTCTCACATGAAACGCATTATGAATCTTCCACGCATCAGCTAATTGCAGCCTGTCAGCCACATCGCTAATCTTGTGAAGCACTTAAAAAGGCCCATAGTAACGCATGTTGAGCTTACGAAACAGTCGTTCCTTGCCCTTCATCTTCCTTAACCTTGCCTTTTCGAATCTTAACAAAACCCAATCAACAGGTGATAACAGCAATTCACGACCGTGACAATCAACAACCTTTTTCTGCTTTGCCCGAGTCTTCTCCCACGCAACTTTAATTTTTTCATACAGTTCATCCATGTTCTCAACATATCAATTTGCCTCAAAGATTTTGTTCTTTGTATGCAAAATGGGAGGAACCTTTTTGCCACCTTCAACAATCTCAAAAGGTGCCTTGGCAGTCGACGAATGCACCGTATTGTTGTACGCATATTCAAGCATAGGCAAATACTATTCCCAGTTGCCCTTATTATCTGACACATAGCAATTCAGCACATCCAAGATAGTAGAATCAGCTTCTTCTGCCTGCTCATCAGTTTGCGGATGAAACGAAGACGAGAAATTTAGCGTAGTGTCCGTGTTCTCAAACAATCCTCTCCAAAACAAACTTGTCATGCGAGGATCACGATCATTGATAATCGATTGTGGCATACCATGGTACTTAAAACACATTGTACATGAACAAGCGTGTTATCTGACCAAATTTTATCTTCTTCCTAACAACGATAAATGGGCATGTTTGCTGAACCTGCAGATAATGGTCCATATACCATCATTCCCTGATGGCGTTCTCGGAAGATCAAAGATAAATTCCATAGCAATGGTTTCCCATAGCTTATCCCGAATCGATAGTGGCTGTAACAGCCCTGGTGCTTTTTGCCTGTCAAACTTGACCTTTTGGCAAATTATGCACGCTCGCACAATAGCATCCGCATCTCTCCTCAAGGTAGGCCAATAGAAGAATGTCTACCACTTTAACTGTCGCGTCAATACCCAGTTCCCTGTCCATTCAAGACAGCATGCGGGCTCTAAAAGGTGGCGGATTGAACTAGCATAACCTCTGGAATAGACGTCGTAACCACCTGTTCAAGGACAAGAGGAACCTGTTTTGGAGGCCCTCACTCCGCAACATACGAGTGTTCCCTATCCTGCTAAGTCGCATCAAGTACTTGGCCTCAACAAGCTCCGTTTGCGGTGTAGGTTGCCTATTTTGTTGTTGCACTAGTGGCGCTTGCAAGTGTCACCAGCGTGTGACTACTATCTATCCTTTTTGTTGATTTCTTTCTTTATATTTATTTACTTTCACTTTTTGGAAACACCCCTCGGGAAATCTAACTGCCCTGCATTGCATAGCCAGTGTGGAACTGTCCAGAGGGAGTCCAGGCCTGAGAGCAAGAGAGCACTAAGGTTGGACAAAGACTATGGTTAGCCAAAGTGGGGTCATTGACTAGCCAGAGTGGAATCCTTTGCTACAGAGGCTACATTTCAGTTTTGGGTGTGGCTGCAATGTACAAAGGGGGTCGCATGACCTAGAAAGATACAATGGCAACATCTCCTAAAATTTACGGAACTGCTATTTTGGGACCTGAAAATGTGTTTGCGTCATTACCTCCGGAATGACAAGGAGAACATTTTCTTACTCTGCCGTGAAGTCAACTGGGCGACCGGTTGGGAGATTTTTAGGCGGCAACCCCGAAACGGAAAAATGCTTGTAAATGCGCCAAGTGGCACATTCTGGTGCACTTTCCTCATACAAGAGAAGGTGGCGCTGAATTTTAAGCTGGGAGAGGCTCATTTTCAGATTTTGTCACAGGTTAAGAGCTATGGAGTGCTTGCTTTCCCTCCTATGTACATTGCGGTGCCAAGAGTGATGCCCTGCACGCTACGCACTGCCCTCTCTCTCCCCTATGGCAATATGTTATGCCCCTCTAGTGGACTTTTCAATTGACCAATGTACAATTGTGTGGGTTCATGCGCGATTGCCGAGGCAAGAGCCTCTTGCACAGGTATTGGATTAGCTAGCGGCTAATCCCCCGCAGGTACAAATGAATTCGGAGAGGTTTCACGCCAGAAATCTCGTCCGATTCAAAGGGCAAGTAGCCCTACAGGTGCGGGAGCTCGAGGACTTGCTACGGATGCGACCGGCACGCGAAACGGAGCCCAAAACAGTAAATTACAGCCTGCTGTGTATTTTTGCAGGTTTAGGGTTTTGGCCCTAAACGGACCCTAATACCCCCAAGAGGTTCGGGGACGCGAGAGGACCGCTGTACAGGTGATCTGGCGCATTTTCGGGGCTCACAACAGAGAATTCAGCGTGCTGCAGATTCTCGCCAGGTTTTGCAAAGTGCCCGTATGCGTCGGGAAAGTCAGTCAATGCGTGGGAATACTGACTGTGAAGGGTCCTAGTACAGTTATGCTGCCGAAATCGGGCCGGAGCAGTTGAAATTCAGCCAAGCTTGTGCGGGGCAGCTTGTAGGGGACCCCAACGTTTATTCCCTCTTTTGAACAATAAAGAAATACCGAAAGGGGCGCCTAAGTTAGGGGCCAATCTGGTGTCGGTCTACTCATACAGGTGCAATCTAGCAACCTGTATCCCTCTCCCCTTTGTTGTGTCTTGAAAGTACAGGTAGAATAGACGACTAATAATGGGTGAAAGCTAAATCAAGGTTTCAAGTAAAGTCTACCGTCCTTTTTGAAGTTAACAGGCCGGTTTCATGGTTCCATCCCCGGGATGGAATCACTTTGTCCCATAGAAGTGAGCCTTGGTCAGGTTTGGTTTGAAGACACAGGGGATCATAGACCAGACACGGGGAATTGCAGTATTTGCCATTGGTGGAGTATGCATACAATAATACAGTGCATTCATCAACTGGCAAGGCACCCTTTGAGATAGTTGAAGGTGGCAAGAAATTTCCTCCCATACTGCATACAAAGGACAAGATATTTGAAGCAGATAAGTATGTTCAGGACATGGATGAAATGTACAAGAAGGTCAAAGTGGCCTTACAAAGGACTTAGGCAAAGCAAAAGAAAGCAACTGATCGTCACCGTCCTGAAGTGGTATATTCACTTGGTGATTGGGTGCTTTTACGCTTTGAAAAGGCAAGGTTAAAGAAGATGAAGGGCAAGGAAAGACTATTTCCAAAGCTCAGCATGCGTTACTATGGGCCTTTTCAAGTGTTCGACATAATCAGTGATGTTGCATATAGGCTGAAATTGCCTAACAGTTGGAAGATTCACAATGCGTTTCATGTGAGTCTTCTCAGACCCTATGTGGGTGATGTGCCAGAAGATATGCCAGCTGAAAATCAGCCGGAAGTCGAGGAACTTGACGAGATCTTGGTCCCCAAACAGATTTTGGCACACAAAGAAAGGAAAGTGAAAGGCAAGGTTGCTAGGCGTTACTTGGTAAAGTTCAGAAACTATCCACCAATGGATGCTAAGTGGATGGAAGAAGGTGAACTTGCAGAGTCACCAACTGTGTTATCACTTTACCTTGAAGCCTTCGATTTGCAACCTACCTTGACCCCTTGAGTTTCAAAGCTAAATGGATTGTCAGTGTGACAATGGCTTCTAAGACAAATGATGTACATGGTATTTAAAGTGAGCTCAAATCAAATACCTGTTACATGAATGTTAGAGCTGTACAGATTGTCAGTTTGGCAATTGCTCTTATGAAATGTCCAAGAGTTTGGTTAGTGCTATAGAAGTGAGTATTTCTTGTCAGTTTGTCAAGGATACAGTGATTGCTTCTATTGAAGCGTACATGTGTAACTGCATTCTTAAATTGTCGGTTTGGGTATGCTCGAAAGTGTTACAGGATCCAACGTGTACTATAAGACGGTGGCAAAATGTGCAGCTACCATTTTGTCATTGGAAAGTTAGTGACTCAAAGCAATGGCAGAGTGCGAAGCTACCACTATGTCATTGGGACAAGGTTCACACGCAGGCAATACATGAGTCGACGAGGTGTTGAATACACCAGGGTTGACAATGAGCATGTATGTGTCGTATATGTGTCGACAGGTGTTGAATACATCAGTGTTGACAGTAAGCATGTACGACATAGATGCAAACTAGGACGTTTGAGATTTCAAGAGGGGGGTATGTCACCAGCGTGTGACTACTATCTATCCTTTTTGTTGATTTTTTTCTTATTATCTATTTACTTTCACATTTTGGAAACACCCCTCGGGAAATCTAACTGCCCTGCATTGCATAGCTAGTGTGGAACTGTCGAGAGGGAGTCCAGGCCTGAGGGCAAGAGAGCACTAAGGTTGGACAAGGACTATGGTTAGCCAAGTTGGGTCATTGACTAGCCAAACTGGAATCCTTTGCTACAGAGGCTACATTTCAGTTCTGGATATGGCCGCACTGTACAAAGAGGGTCGGATGACCTAGAAAGATACAATGGCAGCATCTCCTACAATTTAGGGAACTGCTATTTTGGGACCTGAAAATGTGTTGACGTCATTATCTCCGAAATGACAAGGGGAACATTTTCTTACTCTGCCGTGAAGTCAACTGGGCAACCGGTTGGGAGATTTTTAGGCGGCAACCCCGAAACGGGAAAATGCTTGTAAATGTGCCAAGTGGCACATTCTCGTGCACTTGCCTAATGCAACAAGAAGTGGCGTTGAATTTAGGAGGGGGAGAGCCTCAGTTTCAGATTTGTCACAGGTTAAGAGCTATGGAGTGCTTGCTTTCCCTCTTATGCACAGTGCGGTGCCAGGAGTGATGCCCTGCACGCTACGCACTGTCCTCTCTCTCCCCTTTGGCAATATGTTATGCCCCTCTGGTGAGCTCTTCATTTGACCAATGTACAGTTGTGTGGGTTCATGCGCGATTGCAGAGGCAAGAGCCTCTTGCACAGGTACTGGATTAGCTAGCGGCTAATCCCCCCGCAGGTACAGGTGAATTCGGAGAGGTTTCACGCCAGAAATCTCGTCCGATTCAGAGGGCAAGTAGCCCTACAGGTGCGGGAGCTCGAGGACTTGCTACGGATGCGACCGGCATGCGAAACGGAGCCCGAAACAGTAAATTACAGCCTGCTGTGTATTTTTGCAGGTTTAGGGTTTTGGCCCTAAACGGACCCTAATACCCCCAGGAGGTTCGGGGACGCAAGGGGACCGCTGTACAGGTGATCTGGCGCATTTTCAGGGCTGAAAACAGAGAATTCAGCGTGCTGCAGATTCTCGCCAGGTTTTGCAAAGTGCCCGTATGCGTCAGGAAAGTCGGCCAATGCGTGGGAATACTGACTGTGAAGGGTTCTAGTACAGTTATGCTGCCGAAATCGGGCTAGAACATTGGAAATTCAGCCGAGTTCGTGCGGGGCAGCTTCTAGGGAACCACAGCGTTTATTCCCTCTTTTGAACAATAAAGAAATACCGAAAGGGGCGCTTAAGTTAGGGGCCAATCTGGTGTCCGTCTACTCATACAGGTGCAATCTAGCAGCATGTATCCCTCTCCCCTTTTGTTGTGTCTTGAAAGTACAGGTAAAATAGACGACTAATAATGGGTGAAAGCTAAATCAAGGTTTGAAGTAAAGTCTACCACCCTTTTTGGATTATACAGGCCGGTTTCAGTTTATCTAGCTTCGCCTACCTTGCCTAGCTTCGCCGACCTGCCTTGCATTGTTCTCCCATCGCCTGGTCCAACATTGGCACCTTAATCTGAATCGATGGAATTCTCTGATCTACCAACTGATTCTCTTTCCTTTCTTTCCTTGTGCCCTGGGACCTGTGGGTAGTCTCCCTAGCCGGGTGAGATGGATACTTTCCTATTTGTAGGATAAGTCAATGAGACGGCATGTTTCCAAATCCTTGCTTAGAATGTCCCAGAAGTCTTTGAATAAAATCAGACTTCTGTTCCAAACAATACTCTCGAATCTCTTTTGGCAAACCACAGCAAAACCGCTCAATCTGGTCCATCAAAGTAATCTTCCGAAACGAAGACACTGGCAAATTAGTACCCCAAAACCTCGCGGTGGTCATCCAATGTATCTTTCTTAGTCATTCTCAAATGATGCCAAGCCGTGATGACATCTCTTTCATATTCGTCTAATATCCAAGTTGACGTGAAAATTTTCTTGAATTTTACCCACGTCGCGGGTTGAAACCGGCCCGTAGACTCGCTAAAGGGCTGTTGTCACAAACTGCTACGTGTCAAAGCCCTGAAGAATGGAGCCAACTTGCAGATCCTAGCAAGGGGCCTAAACCCTAAGAAGAACAAGTAACAGAAGAAGAAGTCCTACCAACTTATGGAGATCCCGTCCGATGGGGCCCCAATGACATAGGAATTAAAATAAAGCAGGACCCACACACACACACACACGCAAGCACTGATGACATGGCAGCTGAACGAACACTCTGCGTTTTGCGTTGACTGCTAACGTGGCAGTTGTATGGAATTGTGCCAAACACGCTGTTAGCTTTTTGACATTGCTTTTGGACCAGAAGCTTTTGAGTTTTAAAGGCTTTTCACTGTAACTGCTTTTCAGGCCAAGGGCCTTTAAATATGAGGTTAGGGCTCATTCTCTGGCATGCTTCCGGGAGAAGGTGCAGAGTTTGGAGTACCGGCTTGTATTGTGTTGATGCAATATAAAGAAATACCGAAAGGGGCGCCAAGGTTTGGGGCCAATACCTCTGGGGTGGAATTCCACCACTCCGTGTCGCGTGTCGTCTCTCTCTTTCAGTTCAGTTGTTATTCAAGTGCAAAAAGTCTGTTCAATCTGTTCTTTTCTATTGGCACGTGGTCCCCGTCTTGTGACAGTTGTAGACTTAGCTTTCACCAATCTTTACATTGTTTAGCATTACTCGAACTTTACTACACAAAGGAACTTCACGAATAAACCTGAGACTAGAATTCAACACGTCACGACTCGATAGCTAGAGCGCTCCCAAGTAGACAGTGACACCTTGTAGGTCCCAAAGATCAGCACCCCTTTCGGTATTATTGCAAACAAATGATTTGAACGCTTTCACCTAACTCTCACCAAGCTGTCCAAACCTTTCCATGGCTGTAATTGCGGGTTTCTGACCCAACTTCGACAACATAACAGGGCCAAAACCTCTGTAGATCAAAAGTACACATCTAGGACACCTTCCCTTGTATTTTCAAAGCTTTCCAATGAGCTGCCAGTCTATTTCATCATGATGTGATTCCCTATTTTGTCATTGTCAAGTGCCCAAAGCCTTGTATAAGCATCCCAAGGTTTTCCCTAGGCTCCCCTCGTGATTTCTTGCAGTTTAGGTGCAAAACCCTAAACTTGCAAAAAAAACACAGCAGGATGTAATTTTCTGTTTTGGATCATTTTGAGTGGAGCGTACTCAAGTGCTCCCACACGTAATGGGACAGTTCCCTTTTGAATCGGACGAGTTTTCATGCGAGAAAACTCTCCGTTTTCACAATCCTTCGCGAAAGAATTGTACAATGTACATACCTGTGGGGGATTAGCAATTAGCTAATTTGGTTCCTGTACATAAGGCTCTTCCCTTTGCAAACGTGCATAAAAACCCCAGAACTATACATGGTTATCTGAGAAGCCCAACTAGTGGGGCATTACCATATGTGCAAAGGGGAGAGAGATGTGCGACAGCAAATCATCGCGCTACTTTAGACAAGGGAGGAGGCAAGCTTTCCATTAAAGTTGTGATCACCTGCACCCACTACTCACACACACTGTAGTCATTTATGAGCTCCAAAAATCAGCCCCCTCTCAAAAATGGGCACCCCCTCTTGGATGAGACTTCTGGAGTGTGTGTGTGTGTGTGTTGGCCTGCAGATTGCTCTCCTGTTGCCATGTGTCAAGTTTTTTTCTTTTGGGTTTAATTTCGTAGTATACGTAGGTTGTAATCCAAAGGCCTCAAGGCAATGCTGCAATATATTCAATGACTCTAGCAGTTGACACTCTTCCATCTACTTTGCATCCATAAGTGGATAGTCTTGCAACTCTTTCCTTAACTTTTCTTTCCTTATGTGCCAAAATCTGCGCACGTACCAAGATCTCATCTAGTTCCTCAACTTTTGGTTGATCCTCATTTGGCATATCTTCTGGCACATCACCCAAAAGGTGAACGCATTATAAATCTTCCGAGTGTCAGGCAATTTCAGCCTATAAGCATCATCGTTAATCTTATCAAGTACGTGAAAAGGCCCATAGAAATGCATACTAAGCTTCACAAACCACCTTTCCTTGCCCTTCACCTTTTTTAACATTGCCTTTTCAAACCGCAAAAAGACCCAACACTAGGTGAAAACAAAAATTCTCGTCGGTGACGATCAGCAACCTTTTTCTGCTTTGCCTAAGTCTTCTCCAAGGCATCCTTGATCTTCTTATACATTTCATCCATGTTCTCTACATATCAATCTGCTTTTAAAATCTTATCCTGTGTGCAAAATGGGAGGAACCTTTTTGCCACCCTCAACAATTCCAAAAGGTGCCTTGCATGTTGACTAATGTACCGTATTGTTGTATGCATGTACTCAAGCATGGGTAAATACAGTTCCCACTTGCCCTTATTATGTGACACATAGCATTTCAGCAGATCTAAGACAATAGAATTAGCCTCTTCTCATTGTCCCTCAATTCGTGGATGAAATGAGGAGGAAAACTTGAGCGTAGAGCCCATGTTTTCAAACAAGCCTCTCCAAAACAGGCTCGTCATACGAGGATCACGATCACTAACAATAGACTATGGCATACCATGGTACTCATGCCATCTGATCAGATTTTATCTTCTTTCTGACAGAAATAAAATGGGTTTGCTTATTGAACTTGCAAATAATGGTCCATTTACCATCATTCCCTTCCCAATCGAGGTTCCTGGAAGATCAAAGATAAAATCCATAGCAATACTTTCCCATGGCTTATCTGGAATAGGCAATGGTTATAATAACCCCGGTGCCTTTTGCTTGCCAAACTTGACCTTTTGGCAAATTATGCATAATCGACAAAGGCATCCACATCTCTCCTCAAGGTAGGCCAATAAAAGAATGTCTCGACCGCTTTCACTATCGCATCTATACCACGATGCCCTGCATACAGTGGGACGTGACTTTCTACCATAACCTTATGTCGCAATGGCCTAGTGACACATAGTCTACCATGCATCATCATAAAACCGTCCCAAGAAGGTAGTGCTCACAATGTTGTCTATCTTGCAATTGTTTAAAGATTCTTGCAAAATCTTCATCAATATCACACCTTCATGACACATGTCATCAAGCTCATGATGTTATATAAGGAATTAACACAGCTGAAATTTGTGGCTTTCTTGATAACACATCAGCCACAACATTCTTCTTGCCTTCCACATGCACAATCTGAAAGTGGAACATAGAGAGAATGTTCGCCCATCGCGTACGCTTTTTAGATAACTTGGACTGTATCAAGAACTATCGCAAGGTTTGATGATCTATTTCGACAACAAACCTAGCGGGTAGTATTTCCAACTTCAAAGCACATGAATTATGGCCAATAGCTCCTTCTTATAGATTTGCGTAGTCTTTTCGGGCCCGGTTCTGCTTTCATAAGCTACCACCCGACCATCTTGCATTAACACTACCTCAATACTATTGCCACACGCATCACCATAGACCACGAATGGCTTCCTAAGATCTAGCAAAACAATTATGGGATCCAACATCATCTTTTCCTTTAAGAGATTAGTTGAAATCTCTTTTTGTGTCCATTTGGAAGTGACCTCTTTCTTTTGCAAAGCATGTAGGGGTGAAGCAATCTCGGTAAAAGTTCCTGATAAATCTTCTATGGTAAGAACACAATTTCAAGAAGCTACAGACATCACACACAGTCTTCAAGTTTGGCTTCAACCTTGGCAAGATCCATTCGGACACCATCCATTGACACTACGCGCAGCTCTTCGAACACAATGGTCAAGTGACGTCTATGCTCCTCTTCATTCTTTGAATAGACTCTCATGTCATCAAAAAATGTGCCAACAAACTTTTGATGTGCTAGGAGTGATGCCCTGCACGCTACACACTGCCCTCTCTCTCCCCTATGGCAATATGTTTTGCCCCTCTAGTGGGCTTTTCAATTGACCAATGTACAATTGTGTGGGTTCATGCGCGATTGCCGAGGCAAGAGCCTCTTGGACAGGTATTGGATTAGCTAGCGGCTAATCCCCCACAGGTACAAATAAATTCGGAGAGGTTTCACGCCAGAAATCTCGTCCGATTCAAAGGGCAAGTAGCCCTACAGCTGCGGGAGCTCGAGGACTTGCTACGGATGCGACCGGCACGCGAAACGGAGCCCGAAACAGTAAATTACAACCTGCTGTGTATTTTTGCAGGTTTAGGGTTTTGGCCCTAAACGGACCCGAATACCCCCAAGAGGTTCGGGGACGCGAGAGGACCGCTGTACAGGTGATCTGGCGCATTTTCGGGGCTCTCAACAGAGAATTCAGCGTGCTGCAGATTCTCGCCAGGTTTTGCAAAGTGCCCGTATGCGTCGGGAAAGTCAGTCAATGCGTGGGAATACTGACTGTGAAGGGTCCTAGTACAGTTATGCTGCCGAAATCGGGCCGGAGCAGTTGAAATTCAGCCAAGCTTGTGCGGGGCAGCTTGTAGGGAACCCCAACGTTTATTCCCTCTTTTGAACAATAAAGAAATACCGAAAGGGGCGCCTAAGTTAGGGGCCAATCTGGTGTCGGTCTACTCATACAGGTGCAATCTAGCAACCTGTATCCCTCTCCCCTTTGTTGTGTCTTGAAAGTACAGGTAGAATAGACGACTAATAATGGGTGAAAGCTAAATCAAGGTTTCAAGTAAAGTCTACCGTCCTTTTTGAAGTTAACAGGCCGGTTTCATGGTTGCATCCCCGGGATGGAATCACTTTTTCCCATAGAAGTGAGCCTTGGTTATTGCAACCACTACCTATTCCAGATAAACCATGGGAAAGTATTGCTATGAATTTTATCTTTGATCTTCCGAGAACGCAGACAGAAAACGATGGTATTTCGACCATTATTTGCAGATTCAGCGAACAGGCTCATTTTATTCCTGTCAGGAAGAAGATAAAACCAGATCAGATAGCACGCTTGTTTATGAGCAATATTTTCAAGTATCATGGCATGCCACAGTCGATTGTTAGCGACCGAGACCCCTTGAGTTTCAAAGCTACATGGATTGTCAGTGTGAAAATGGCTTCTGAAACAAATGATGTACATGGTATTTAAAGTGAGCTCAAATCAAATACATGTTACATGAATGTTAGGGCTGTACAGATTGTCAGTTTGTCAATTGCTCTTACGGAATGTCCAAAAGTTTGGTTAGTGCTATAGAAGTGAGTATTTCTTGTCAGTTTGTCAAGGATACAGTAATTGCTTCTATTAAAGGGTACATGTGTAACTGCATTCTTAAATTGTCGGTTTGGGTATGCTCGAAAGTGTTACTGGGCCCAACGTGTACTATAAGACAGTGGCAAATTGCGTAGCTACCATTTTGTCATTGGAAAGTAAGTGACTCAAAGCAATGGCAGAGTGCGAAGCTACCACTATGTCATTGGGACAAGGTTCACACGCAAGCAATACATGTGTTGACGAGGTGTTGAATACACCAGGGTTGACAATGAGCCTGTATGTGTCGTACATGCGTTGATAAGTGTTGAATACATCAGTGTTGACTGTGAGCATGTACGACATAGATGCAAACGAGGACGTTTGAGATTTCAAGAGGGGGGTATGTCACCAGCGTGTGACTACTATCTATCCTTTTTGTTGATTTCTTTCTTATTATTTATTTACTTTCACTTTTTGGAAACACCCCTCGAGAAATCTAACTGCCCTGCATTGCATAGCTAGTGTGGAATTGTCCAGAGGGAGTCCAAGCCTAAGGGCAAGAGAGCACTAAGGTTGGACAAAGACTATGGTTAGCCAAAGTGGAGGCATTGACTAGCCAAAGTGGAATCCTTTGCTACAGAGGCTACATTTCAGTTTTGGGTGTGGCTGCAGTGTACAAAGGGGGTCGCATGACCTAGAAAGATACAATGGCAGCATCTCCTAAAATTTACGGAACTGCTATTTTCGGACTTGAAAATGTGTTTGCATCATTACCTCCGGAATGACAAGGAGAACATTTTCTTACTCTGCCGTGAAGTCAACTGGGCGACCGGTTGGGAGATTTTTAGGCGGCAACCCCGAAACGGAAAAATGCTTGTAAATGCACCAAGTGGCACATTCTGGTGCACTTTCCTCATGCAAGAGAAGGTGGCGCTGAATTTTAAGCTGGGAGAGGCTCATTTTCAGATTTTGTCACAGGTTAAGAGTTATGGAGTGCTTGCTTTCCCTCCTATGTACAGTGCAGTGCCAGAAGTGATCCCCTACACGCTACGCACTGCCCTCTCTCTCCCCTATAGCAGTATGTTATGCCCCTCTAGTGGGCTTTTCAATTGACCAATATACAGTTGTGTGGGTTCATGCGCGATTACCGAGGCAAGAGCCTCTTGCACAGGTACTGGATTAGCTAGCGGCTAATCCCCCGCAGGTACACGTGAATTCGGAGAGATTTCATGCCAGAAATCTCGTCCGATTCAAAGGGCAAGTAGCCCTACAGGTGCGGGAGCTTGAGGACTTGCTACGGATGCGACCGGCACGCGAAACGGAGCCCGAAACAGTAAATTACAGCCTGCTGTGTATTTTTGCAGGTTTAGGGTTTTGGCCCTAAACGGACCCTAGTACAACCAGGAGGTTCGGGGACGCAAGGGGACCGCTGTACAGGTGATCTGGCGCATTTTCGGGGCTGAAAACAGAGAATTCAGCGTGCTGCAGATTCTCGCCAGGTTTTGCAAAGTGCCCGTATGTGTCGGGAAAGTCAATCAATGCGTGGGAATACTGACTGTGAAGGGTCCTAGTACAGTTATGCTGCCGAAATCGGGCCGGAGCAGTTGAAATTCAGCCAAGCTTGTGCGGGGCAGCTTGTAGGGGACCCCAACGTTTATTCCCTCTTTTGAACAATAAAGAAATACCGAAAGGGGCGCCTAAGTTAGGGGCCAATCTGGTGTCGGTCTACTCATACAGGTGCAATCTAGCAGCCTGTATCCCTCTCCCCTTTGTTGTGTCTTGAAAGTACAGGTAGAATAGACGACTAATAATGGGTGAAAGCTAAATCAAGGTTTCAAGTAAAGTCTACCGTCCTTTTTGAAGTTAACAGGCCGGTTTCAGCAAGAACTCCATAAACCTTGGATTTTGCACCAGTTGCGGAAAGACATTCACCGCAGCACTAACTGAGTCCTGAACGCATCATCCTCAATGTGCCCAGTCATAAAGCCCTGTACTACTGAAGGGACATTCACATCAACAGGAGGTACAAACAAACGTAGCCGCGAGCTCTCGCCAATCTCAAACACCATAGGAACTTCCTGTCTGTCCTTCGAAGAGGAACCCTCTTCCATAATGCCCTTCCCTTTGTCGGCCATAGTGTAATCCCGCGTTCCTGTACTCTGTGTCTTTACTCAAAACAACCAAGGCTCACTCTTTGAGGAAAAAGTGATTGATGTCCCAGCAACGAAACCTTCAAACCGGCCCGTAGGGCGGTAGACTTTGGCTTTCACCCGAAATTCTTTACTTTACTATAGACACACATATAGAGCACTTTGAAAAGGGATCTTGCGACGGGAACTAACACTTTTGCACACACAGGGCTCAGAAGCTAGAATGCTCCGAGCAAACCCGACAACCGGTAGGCCCCAAAATTGGCGCCCTGTTCTATTTCATTATACTTTGAGACGGTAAATTACAAAGTAGAGTCCTAGGAATTCTTTACCTGTATCCAGCTAGATACCACCTATTTTGGCCAAATTTTGGCCACATAACAACCCCAAAACTTGCACGAAACCAATTCCCCTGATGGAACTCACTTCCACCGGCATAAACCCTCGGATTTCTGCCCAAAAATAGTTACTAGTTTTTGCCCTGTTTTCAGCCCTAAAAGGTCCCCGAATTGTCCTCTGTCAGTAGGGCACTGTTCCCAATGGATCTAGCGTCCGTATGGCTGAAAAACAGTCGATATACAACACACAACCAGCGCTGAAAACGCACCTGTCTGGTGAGGTTATGACCCTCGCCAGTGCCTGCTTTGGAGTAGCAATTAGCTACTCTTGTTCCTGCTCAAGGAGGATCTTGCCTCAGCACAAAAGCATGAAACCACACAACTGTACATCAGTCAAATGAAGAGCCTCTTGTGGGGCATCACATAACTGCACATAGGGGGGAGAGAGAGAGAGAGAGCAGTGTGTAGTGTGCAGGTCATCACTCCTAGCACCACATTGAGAGGAAAGGAAGCACTCCATAGCTCTTAACCTGTGACAGGTTTCACAAATGAGCCCTCCCAACTACAAAATTCAATGCCCAATTTTCTGCAAGAGGAAAGTGCAGAGAAATGTGCCACTTGGCACGATATCAAGCATTTTTCCGTTGGGGGTTGTCGCCTAAAAATCTCCCGACTAGTTGCCTAGTTGACTTCGCGGCAGAGTTCTAAAATGTTCCGCTTGTCATTCCGAAGGTAATGACGCGAAGACAGTTCATGGCCCAAAATAGCAATTCCCAAATTTTTAGGAGATGCTTCCATTGGGCTCCCAGTGGTCTTCTCACCATCTATCCCCATTGGGACAGCATCCAAAAATGCAATGTAGCCCAATTGTCGCGTATTTTCCTTTGGTGATCCCACCTTGACTTTATATACCTAGATAAATCCAGGATAAGCCCAGACTCACCCTTAAGGAAAGTGCAAGGTATAGACCCATGGTAGTCACCCACAAGACAATATAACCAAAGCTCCATCATGCATAGTATTGACTAAATACCACGACATCCCCACTAACGTCGTCAGTGCCCAATAGTGGGTGTAGAACTAGGTACTAACATATGCTCCCAAACACAACACACACACACACACACATGAGCATACATCAACACAAAGTTCAGCGTACTGAGTTTCTGTCATGACTCCGGAGATCAAGGGTAGACTCGGCCATAATGAAGCCTAGCACTAAAAGAAGCATTAAATCGAAAACATTAGCACAAAAATGAGGTAGTTGATACGGCATACGCACCACAAAAGATAGAAAGAATTAGCATAATATCAACTCGTCGTAACTCGGACGAAAACTTCACAATGTGAAGTCTGCATGTCCGCTATACGACTAAAAAATATACCTAGATAAATCCAGGATAAGCCCAGACTCACCCTTAAAGGAAAGTGCAAGGTATAGACCCATGGTAGTCACCCACAAGACAATATAACCATCAGCTCCATCATGCATAGTATTGACTAAATACCACCTTGACTTTATGACTTTATGACTTTATTGAGTTCACTTCCTAGTATCCACCAACTTGCTAAGTGCGACGGGGGGACCTACATGATTTTGAACTGAGCCTAGACATCCTCTTACTATACGAATTCCAGTGCCGACCAACTTCCCGTCTGCGGATGAAACTACCGTTCACATTGGCCATACAACGTCCGACCATTTGCAACTTCAAAAAGAGGGTCTCAAAAATAAAACAAAAATCATTGGAAAGAAACCAGCAATTAAGGTTAGCGGTTGCCACGTCCTCGTGACATAATTAACAGTTACCACATCGTCGTGACACACATACTTTTCAGCGGGGCGGAGGGGGAAAGAGGAGGAATAAGGTTATGGTATCCAATGGTGAGAAGTATATTGTAGGCATCACAGGTGCAGAGAGCGGCATAGAGAGAGGAGAAGGGGATGGATACGAGCTAGTCAAAGCATTCAGAGTCAAGGATCAAGGTAACAAATGCAAGCATGAAAACCCACAAAGAAGCCATCATGATAACTTATGTTAGGTGCTAGTACAAGTTCCCTCACAAAAAGACCCCAGCCCAAAATATTAGTCTAAGTAAGGTGAGTTCCCACCAACCCTGGCATATGATAAGAACTTGTAGCAAGGGTAAGTGCCACAACCAAGGGCAATTTCGCAACCATGGGTGTCCAGAAATCACCATTCATTGAGAACAAAACCAAGCACCAACGCCTGGTAACCACCTACAAGACATTATGTTCAGCAATTCATATCTATCACCAGAAACTCCCATTAAGGGAAGTACAAGATAGAGACTCAAGGTATTCACCCACAAGACATTATAACCAGCAGGTACATCAGCAGCATTAGCTTGGCTGATCCACCCATACTGGACATTTATGTCGAATGAGCCTTTGATAGTCCTTAGTGAGAGGCCATAGCAATACAAGTGTCATTGTGTGTTGAAGAACAGTCGCGACATTTCAAGCAGGCCCTCCCTTGCGTCACTATCTGCCAACAAAACCTCATAAAATCCTCAAGCTCCAAAATAAACCTCACAAACCGCCTAGCGTTTCAACATGAAATCCACCCATTGTCCCACATCTTGTGCCATATGCATTTTGCTAGGAAAAAAAAGTATAACAGCATTTAACGCATGCTGGGCCACAGGATCCATCGACTGCTGAACAGGAATGACAACTTCTTTCTCACGTTCCGGATCCTCCGAGGCCCTACACACACTAGCTCCCTCACTCACACACTGTTGTACAAGGGAGAAAAGCCCCAAATACAAACCAAGGCCTGCTGAAAACCCACTGTCGTAGGCAACACGAACAGCCTTATACTCAAGTAGAGACCCGAGCAGAAGCGCAAGGGGTCGGGGAGGCATGCGCAAGCACAAATGCGCACGCAGAGGCTGAGGATCAAGTAGCAGGAAAAACAGGCTCGCTTACACACACACCTCTCTCTTTCGCTCTCACACACAAACACACAAGTGAGCAGGCACAAGCATTCTTTCTCACTCCCTGTAAAAGTTCACACACACACTTGGTAACTTACACTTACACTTGAGCTACTGATGTAGCAGATAGTTATTTTGTCACAAACAAACACACACACACGCACTTTGTCACTTTAATCTGGCTAGGATTCCTCATACATGGAGTCACTTTCTCCCCCTTTTGGCTACCCAGTTAGGAAAAGTGGCTTGTCCTCCCAGGTTGGATGTGAATACTAATAGATTTTGCATCTTGTGGGATACAGACAACCCTACACCAGCAGGCATAATGATAAATCCAGGTGACCCGTTAGTAGGGAAACGCCCCTTTCAACTGAAATGGGGTAAATTTGCCAACTCTTGGTTTCGATGTGGTAAATTTGGTCACATGCAATCGGAATGTCCGGAACCCCATTTGCAGTTTCCTCCTTCGGCATTACCCCCTGCACAACCTTCTCCACTCCCAAAGTCCCCTCCGGAATTAATACATAGTGGTGCTTCAAGTTCGACAGTGCCATCCTTTGTGGATAAGGGGAAAGGGAACCAGGTTTGATGCCAACTGCACCTCCTCCCACAGTTTCAAAAGAGAGAGGAAAAGAAAAGGAAAATGAAAAAGAGATAGGAAAGGGCAAAGACAAGAATACAGTGAGGAATGCTTGGATCGTTCCCAAAAAGACAATTAAGGTTCGAGCTCCGGCCTCTTCTTGAAATTATGTGCCTCCGTTGAAGACTGCATCTCAAACGCAGCTTCTTTATAATGATAATAAGTCTCTGGCGAAGGCATGGGATAAGGTGGTCCGGTCATATAAAGAAGCGGTTAATAGAATCGGCTTCTTTGTCGGGTGCTCTTCAGACTTTCTCTACTACCCCTGGTTGTGATCCACCTATGGTTGCTTCTGCAATAGATGTGGATGTGCTCATGGGCATTCCCACTTGATTCTCTTGCTTTGTTGTCCTCTGTATATACCTCATAGGATGCATGGTTCTTTGCGATGCATTTCATATAACGTGTGTGGGTTATGCAATCATGACAAGTGGAGGCTAACTTGGCACTATGTACATACATGTCAAGCGGATGTGGTAATTCCTCAAGAGCATAATCAGCATCACTTTGCCGGCCAGACTTCTTATTTTGCGGGATACTCGATTGCCTATGCAGGCAATGCCAATTACTCGGGAGTGCATATGCTTCTTCGACATGAGTTAATGACCCAAATGGAAGATGGATGGTGGTTCAATGTATTGTTAATGGTGAAGCCCTCGAATCAGGAGGGGTTTATGCTTTTACAGCTTCTGATGATCGTGCAAGATTATCGAGAGCTATCTCCATGTACAGTTGGCAACTGATGCATTTCTTTGTGGAGATTTCAGTAACGCGCCAACTGTTGCAGACAATACTACTGGCCAGTCGCATATGTTGCGTGTGGAACGCCAGGCATGGGATTATATGATGTGTTCCTATAATGCATTGGATTTGTGGCCACTTTTGCATGATGGAGATCCAGGATTTACCTTGATATTTCTAGGTGTGATATGAGGGTCCACTACACTTTATGCCTTTCAGATCATGCTCCTATATGTTTGGTTTTACATTTTGGTCCGTATACGGATGTTGCTTCTTTGCCCAAGAAACGACTATTGCATGTCAATAATGCATATCTGAAGCATGAAGTTTTTCCTGGCATGATTGTGGACATAATCCCGCCTTCGATCTCCTATATGTACATAGATATGGATGTTGTGTGGTTCGGCTTTGTTATGCAGATTCACAATGTTGTCAACGATTATGGCAAGCATTTTATATGAGGGGTGATGCACAATAGGCAAGGGATACTTGGCTAATTCCTCCACGCTTTTGGAAACTGAACTTAATGCATTGATTTCAGCCCGTACTACTATACGGCATAATGATGAGCGGAAAGTGGCTAAATGGCAGACGCGTGAAAGGCCACATGCATTTGTCGATAAAGGATGTGCTTCCAACCAGTTTTTCAAGCACTTGCATCATTCTCGTCGATCTCAGGACATCAAAAGAGTTAAGCTTCCCTCTAGCAAATGGACATCTTCCTCCCAGCAGTTGGCAGAGGCTTTAGTTGCTCACCATGGAAAGATCTTTGAAGCACTGCCCCCTATTACCCAAGAAGCTAGACAGGCACGCAATCTTTTTCTGTCTCATGTTACTTTAATTATCTCAGTACAGCAAGCACAAAATTTGGAGGTTGCATTTACTGAGGCAGAGTTGCATACAAGTCTATGAGACTTGGGAAGATGGAAATCTCTTGGTTGGGATGGGCTTACTGTTGAGTTCTTCCTGTCCTTTTGGGAACACCTTAAGGAACCTTTATTGGCGATGATGAATATAGTTTGGGAGAAGTACGATGTACCCCTTTCTTGGAAGGAGGGGCTGCTCAAGCTATTGCCAAAGCATGTCTTTTGTGATCAATTTTCTCATTGACGACCTATCACCCTTATGCCAGTAGTCTACAAATTGATGGCCAAAATGATAGTCAAGGGTATTACGGATTACTTGCATAAAGGACCTCATCAATCCCAGTAAAGTTTTATACCTCGTCGGCACATCACTGACAATTTGGCGAATGTCATCATAGGCATGGAATATGTAAAATACACTCAGCAAGATGTGTTGGTTATGCAAGTTGACATTGAAAATGCTTTTGATACTATTTTGTGGAATTATGTTGCAAAAACAATGCAAAGGCTTGGATTTGGGCCGAAAATTTCGCAAGTAATCTTGCTCCTCTACGCTCAGAGCACTTCTACAGGTCTGTTGGATGGTTCTATCACAGACATTTGGAATCTAGGACATTCGGTCAGACAAGGGTGTCCTCTTAGTGCTTTGCTTTATGCAATTGCTTCGCCCCCCTTGTTGTCACATCTTGAGGCCCGCACTTCCTCGGGTCGTCTGCAATCTTGCACTACCTTCTGGAAAGCAATTTATCTGCCAAGCATATGATTATGACTCTCTTTTCATGAACAAAAACGTTATGGAGGATGTACAATAGATTATGAATGCTCTGCATTTATTTGGCTTGGCACCTGGACTGCATGTTAATTTTCGTAAATCCAAGTTGATGCCTCTGAAGGAATACGGTTGGCATACGCTTCTATGGCGAGGGGAGATTGTTCCACCTTAGACCATAGTACGCCATTTAGAATATCCGATCGTTGGACTATGTCCGCAGCACGAAAACTTGAATGGGTGCTCCAAAGACTGTACTTAGAGCTCACTTATTGGAAATTGTCAACTTGGCCATTGCATGTGCGCCTTGAATTGTCCAATGCATAATGATGGCCTATGTGTAGTTCTATTTGCCACTTTTATGCTAGCCCAACGGTGCCTTGGGTCTCTTGGAACATTTCTGGCATACCACAAGAAAGGATTGCGGTTCTATCTATGGATAAGTTATGTATGCCTAAGCGATTGGGAGGGATTAATATCCTGGATTTACGTCGGCATGTTTTAGCTCGAAAAGCTAGGCTTCTGCCTACGCGGGTGGATCAGCGACACTCATGGTTTCGCATTTATGTGATGGCATTACTACGCAATCTTTTGGTCATTGGAATCCTTTGTATTGGGATGTCATTTTTGGGCAACTGGATGGCCATATTCCGGGTTGTCCCTTCACTTCATCTCTTGTTGCGGATTGGAAAGCTATTACCTCGCACTTATCGTGGCACAGTCGTCAATCTCCTCCAAGAAGCTCACTTCGGTTGGAGAGCATTCATTGAAGCAAGGGATTCTCTTTTACTTTGGTCCAACGTTCTCCTCGACAAGCTTACTTTCTTTCGCAAAAAGGAATCTACCATGTTGATCAAGCGGTGGATACTGTTGGACACGTTCTTTCTTTTCTGGTTGCTGCTCTTCGTTATGAGTTGGGAGTTCATTATCGGTATTTGTGGAAACAAATTCAGCAGCTACTTGCAGATGTTTCTGCAGTGCCTCCACTGCTTGGGGACTCTGCTTTCCGATTGGCATCTCGGCCATATTATGATGGACTGCATATCCGCTGGGTCTGTTTATGCCTCGCTACAGTCTGTTGCATGCATTGTGGCTCATGGAAATCAATTGTGGTCACTCTCCGAAAATCAAATTGTGGTCACTCTCCATATCTTGATTGTGGTAGGAAAAAAACTCTCTCAGAATCACCTACCACTCAAGGAACGCATTTTCTTGTGGAGATGTATGGTGGGTGCTCTATCAGTTGGTACTTTGTTGCATGTATGACGCATTGCTTCCGCTCATTGTGTCCGGTGTCATGGGGCTGATGAGTCTGTCACGCATGTGTTTTGGGAAAACCACTGCTCCTAGACTTTCATCAGGCACGTCTCCTCTGCTCTGCGCCTTCGTTTCCCATCTGGAATCTTTCACTCTGTTGAACGCAGAGATTTTGAATCAATGTAGGAGGTATTTAACAAGTTTACTGAGGAATTGTCTCAAAGAGGGATAGCTCATAATACAATCTCGCTAATACATAAGTTCAGGCAAAAAGAGGGAGAATCCGTTAGATAGGCAGCCTTAAAGGTTGAAACGCTACGTAAATTCATGTGGAAGAAATACCAACTCGATCCCGACTCATGTTAATCTTTATCCAAGGACTGAGAAATGTAGATCTTCAGAAGGATTTGCATATGAAGAAGAGCTCAACTCTAAACGAGTTGACCAAGGAGGCTCTATACCTAGTAGACAATTGTGATGTCTACAAGGAAGGTTGAGGGTATGGGGGTGTGTGTGTTTCATTTATTATAGGGCTACAATAACCACAACTGAATATTTACATATTCAACAAACTCTAGACTCCTGATTCTCACAAAAGATAATACAAAACATCCTTTGTTATTACAGACATTTTGCATTATTACAATATACAAAATCCATCAAGCTTGGAAAATCGTAAATTGGGGGGATGATACAATCACCCATCTGAGCCGGATAGCAATAAATAAAGCAACAGCAAACAAGATAGGCCCTTACCTGCATCCATACAAACAGAGCAACATTTCGTTAGATCTGGCTGCGTATAGACAGGTATCATCAGGTCTAATCAGTTGTTATCCATGTCAATCTACTGAAAACTTACATTATTGCTACACCTAATAGTGCAGACCATAAGGGTCTAAGTATATGGGCCATAGTTTTCCCCTTAGGTCATGACATCCTAGGGGAGGCCAGTGAAGTGCCTAATCCAAATATTTATGAAACATCCCCAAGTCAGAGTACCATTAAGAAGCAGGTTACCCAAACACATTGCATGCTTTTCAAACAATCAGAGAGTGCAGGTGGCCAAGTGGTGTTTTACAACCACCCAATTTGTGCAAACACCCAATGTCTTTATCGAGCTGTCTATCGAAAGACCGAGTGTAGTTTAATGTAGACAATACAACACATAGCTTATCTGCATAGTTCCTAACCATAAAGTCGAGTATGTAAAAAATTTTGCCAGAGTTTCGTTTGAAAAATAGATTATTTTTCAAAAAAAAACAGCATCTCCCAAGGAGACCTTCAACATGAGGATTTGTTACAAAAGATTATCTTTGAAATTAAATCAGATTCCTTCCACAACTTCCTCCTGAATCCCATATATCTGTTTCTAAGAAGAAGCAAACAGTGATACAAGATTTTTAGCACGAGTTGACACAGCCGCAGTATGAGGGACTACAACTCTTACCACACAAAACGTTAGACCTAACTCTACAAATGCTTAAGCATATTCAAAAAAACCATACGGTCATAGGCCAAAACTTAGTGTGCACAAATAGGGGGTACACAAACCAGTGGTTCATTTCCTGTGAGCTCAAAGTAGATCAATCCTTGATCAGCAGAGTGGTCCCAGCTGATGGTGATTCATAAATATATAAAACATCTATATCCAGCAACAATGTTTGTGAATATTATGCAGAATGGAGAAGCCCATCCTAGGCTCATACTTTACTGAAAATAGCAGATTATGATCTTTTTTTTTCAAACTTATTTAGTCTAGCCAGTAAATAAGTTACTTATTGCAAGCCATAGGTTATTTTTACAAATTGTAAAATTCAGGCCGGATTTCCCAGCAGCAAAAAACCATCTCAGCCCGAGTTATTCTAGACCTACCATTCCTTCCACCACTCAACCTATGTTCATATGCCAGACCATTCTTAATACATCCATAGGGCAGGTATACTTAAACACCCTTTTAGTAAGCTCAGAATACGAAACCTTAGTGCTACTTGCTGATGAAGATTCACCACCATATACAGTATCCATAACCACCCAAAAATATTTGTGACCCATATGCAGCTAGGGCACACCTTACCAATTACAGTACAATACATGTCCCAATGATCCAAGTTACCTTAACTAGTTAGTCATAATTTCAAGATTCCCTTAGTTTGGCAATGTAACAAAAACTATGAGGAAGTACCTATGTCAGTATAGTAATGCAACTCAACCAGCAAGTTATTTATACCATGCTAACATCCTGATGAATTTCCACCCAGGTGTAGTTTAGACCAGTTAAGCTATTCCATAGCTCACTACATACGAGATATCACCCAGTCAAACTGCAGCCCAACCAAATGGACTAAGAACCAGGATACATTAAATAGAGGAACACATCGTTTGTAGAAGCCAAGTTATTGAATCCGAGTAAAAGTACAGGTAAGCAACCTGAAGTCATGCTTTTGTCAACATCAATCTACGATTTCAATTTTAGCAACCAGGATAGGCCCTATTTAGCACAATACTTCAAAAGCTCAGACACACCATGAGGTAGCTTTTTAGTGTAAGCCATAGGTTGATACAATGCTATTTTACAAATGGACTTCCAACTAGCTCAATCTTTCTTAGCCTCAGAGATACTCTAGACAAGTCATACCATGCCAAAGCCAGTAGCATGTATATTAGCATGGAATCAATAGAGAGCTCACCTTACAGGATTAAATTAGAATTTGTGCCTTTACTATATAGTCAGAGGAAGGTGGAAAAATAATACTACAACCCATAGGTGCCCTATATTCACTTCCACCAAACAGCACATCTATTGGCCCGCATATATTGAACCCTATACATAGCTTAGCAGGTTAAACTAATGAGTGATCTTATCTTGTGATAGTTTTCAGAATAATCACAGTACCATCACGGCTTTACTAAAATGCAATAGACTAATCCCAACCTCAATCCAACCTACTGTAGACCAAGTAAGGCGAACCAAAGCAGAGTAAGGTGAACCAATAACAGAACCATTGTTTACACCTTTCAGATAGAGTGCCCTATTGAACAGGCTAGCAAGCCTGAGTCATAAGGGCCATGATGTATAGTACGCAGCCCAAAGGTTATGGCTAAAAAAAGAAACAGAAATATTAACCAGAGTAACCTAGCTATTGCCGAGCTAGAATTAAGAGGAGTCTAATGCATAATAAACAAGACAATCAACCATTTCGTTATGTTGCTTCAGAAAACAGGAAAATAATCCAAGTATTCAAGCTACAGCCCTCAAAAAGCATGCTAACCTGCGTAACCTCAAGTTCATTCCCAGCCATCGGTGCTGTTTTCTTAGGCATGTTTGATATTGAAAGCAACTCTCCCTCCACTCTACTCAATCACTTAATGCAGAAAATCAGATGCTAGCGCCAAAGATCTAAGTGAGAAGCACAAAGGGGCTCTCACCTTTATATAGAGCAGGGCTTGTAGGAGTTTTCCAAAGCATTCATGGCGCTACTTCCCCATACTTTGGGCACGTATACCCATGCTGAGCGCTGAAACCGGTTGTACAACAGTGTCTACAATCCTGTAGACTCCCAGACTTAAATAGACGGTGTGGCATAGGCAGGCACAGGTCACCCTCATAGGCATCACCTTGTATGGCCTCTTTTCCCCTTGCGCAGCACCTCAGGGCACGTTGAAGAACGAACTGCGCCATCACTGGGCAGTTTCCAAGTGTTTTTCCAAAAAGTGAGAGCCAGGCTTTTAATGCCCTTGGCCTTTTTTATTTTTATCGGTCCATGTGCTAAGAGAGTATCCTGATTTGAGAGTTTTGACCAGGGAACCTATCAATTAAGCCCTAAGCCACCCCGCATTCCAATCCAATATAGTCATAGTGCAATTAGTTGGAGGTAGCTTGCAGACACTAGGTATAGAATTTTATGCAGAGTTGAGAGACGACCTCATGTGTGTATGTGTGTGTGTGTGTGTGTGTGTGTGTACTGTATATGCAGTCCCATCGGGCTTAGTATAGTAACGAGCCACTACTTGGGTGTGTGTGTGTGTGTGTGTGTGTGTGTGTGTGTGTGTGTGATTACTGGTAATGAGACCGATTGTGAGCATGCCCGGCCATTCGAGACTCATGTATGTGTGTGTGTGTGTGTGCGTGTGTGTGTAGAGTAGATTCAGTTGCTTCTAACTTAGTATAGTATCCATGTAGCGTAAAGAGTCACCACTTGTGTGTGTGTGTGTGTGTGTGTGTGTGTGTGTGTGTGTGTGTGTGTGTGTGTGTGTGTGTGTGTGTGTGTGTGTGTGTGTGTGAGAGAGAGAGAGAGAGAGAGAGAGAGAGATGGGGGGCTTTTCCCGTAGGTTCAAGTAGAAAGAGGGAGAATCTGTTAGAAAGGCAACCTTAAGGTTGAAACGCTACGTAAAATTCTGTCATGTGGAAGAAATACCAACTCAATCTCAACTCATGCTAATCTTTATCCAAGTACTGAGAAATGCAGATCTTCAGAAGGATTTGCATATGAAGAAGAGCTCAACTCTAAACGAGTTGACCAAGGAGGCTCTATACCGAGTAGACAATTGTGATGTCTACAAGGAAGGTTGTGGGTGGGTGGGTGGGTGGGTGTGAGAGAGAGAGAGAGAGAGAGATAAAGTAAAGATGGGAGCACAAGGTAGACTTGGAGATGCTTGATAATAGAAACTTGGAATGAGTGAATACAAGGTTAAACTTATAGGTTCATTGGCCAGTGATACATCACCCAGTAGGTCACTTGACCTAGGTGTAAATGTAACATGGAGTTGCATGGAAAGTCACATGGTTTTATGCCACATGGGGGGGCTTTTCCTGTAGTTTTAGTCATAGGAGAGGAACCAGTACTCATGGCTAGGGTTACCCAACAACTATCATACCATCCCAGTCTCCGTTTGAGGTCTTCTTCAGTTGGGTCAGATTTTGAGTTTTGTGGACCATATGGCACCAGCGTAACTCTCGGATGTTTCATGCATTAGAAATTGACCCTTTCCCTTACTTCAAGTTTTCGCTTGGACAAGCCCTACATTATGGTTATGATGTGGGAGACATCTCTCTTGAAGCTTACAGGATTTTCTTTGAGTGTTTCTATCTTTCGGAGCATCACAACGCTCCGTCTATTGTATATTTTTACTGTGGGTTTTCCTCGTTCTAAGGTTTCCCACTAGTAAATTAAATCATGACTTACAAAAAGATGTGTGTGTGTGTGTGTGTGTGTGTGTGTGTGTGTGTGTGTGTGTGTGTGTGTGTGTCTCCCGGATCGCCTCAACAAGCAATCTCTATGTCTCCTCAACTCAAGCAAGAACAGACCCAAGCATCTTTGATCCTGGTATCCCATAACTCTCCAAAGTGGTCCAAAACCCTCCCTGAATAAGCAATGGAATCACCTACGAATCTCATAATATGAGGTCATATGTAATGCAGCTCTCTCTCTCTCTCCCTATGGCATACACGACATACCCTGGCCTCAGCCAGAACTCCTCTATATATACATAGATGAATCCCGGATAAGCCCAGATTCACCCTTAAAGGAAAGTGCAAGGTATAGACCCATTGTAGTCACCCACAAGACAATATAACCATCAGCTCCATCATGCATAGTATTGACTAAATACCATGACATCCCCACTTACGTCGTCAGTGCCCAATAGTGGGTGTAGAACTAGGTACTAACATATGCTCCCAAACACAACACACAACACACACACCACACACACACACACACACACATGAGCATACATCAACACATAGATGAGCATATTGAGTTTCTGTCATGACTCCGAAGATCAAGGGCAGACTCAGCCATAATGAAGCCTAGCACTAAAAGAATCATTAAATAGGATAAATTAGCACAAAAAAGAGGTAGTTGATAGGGCATACGCACCACGAAAGATAGAAAGAATTAGCACAATATCAATTGGTCGTAACTCGGACAAAAACTTCACAATGCGAAGTTAGCATGTCCGCTATACGACTAAAAAATATACATAGATGAATCTAGGATAAGCCCAGATTTAGAACTCCTCTATATCTACCTGTCTCAATCTCAAGCTAGTGTGAGGATGTGCGTATCTAGCCAATAGCACACCGCACCCCATATGATAAATGTGTATCCATATAGCTTGGCCTGACTACAAAGCCATCTACCGTGAGTTGGAGAAAATGTTCTCTGTAAAAACTATCTTCATACCTAGCTCTTGAGTAGGTACGCGGCCTTCGAGGCTATGGCAGCTCGACTCCAACTTGGACAAGCTTTGATACCACTTGTTGGGTTGCGAAGCTAGGGTGAATGAAACCGATGGGTCACTCTTATGTCCCGCTCACAAGAGAGGAGATCTAGCCCAGACGCCGTCGGGATGGGCGTCCAGTGTCCAGGCGGAGGTAGTGTGAACACGGCCAGTGTGGCCGGCCATTACTATAAAGGGAGGCCAAGGCCCCATTTGCAATTATCGACCCCCACAGGCAAAGTGCCAATGGTTAGCCCACGAGGCTAGGTGTGCGCGAGGTCACCTCGAGGAGGTGAGGCCGGGTGGTATGGGACGCCGCCCGGTCTTACAGGTGCAAGCCTACGTCTCAGACGCTGGCCCCAGCACGGGAAAGCTGCCGGATGGTGGCTATGGTTGGGTGGTTCGTCCGACGCGTGTCTGTAGGCGGTCCGTGTAGCCGGGAGATCCACTCTCCACGTTCGTTTCATGGTATCCCAGCCGGATAATCACTGTTTTACGTAATTTTCGATGAAATAACTGTTTACTCGATTATTTTCTTCTCATAAGCTTGTGTGCAAGTGAAATTTAATGTGCTTTTTGCTGATTTTTTATGAAATTCAGCAATCTAGCAGGTGCAAGTGCTGAAAACTGGAGTTTTTTTGGCGAATTCTATTGATTTTCAATGGACATCGGAGGATTGTTTATTGAATTGCTGGTTTTAGATTGAAATTCAGCATGCAGTAAAATATTCCCTGTACTCTTCCTCTGTGCCTGTGCGAAGCACAGAGAGAGAGAGAGAGAGAGAGAGAGAGAGAGAGTTACCTCTCCCTTGTTTTCTCTGTACAGAAGCAGGTCTCTGTTGTAGCAATGAAAGAGAGAAGCAGCCAGTGTGATTTGTTTTCTGACGTGGAGGGAGCAGCCAACGTGGGGTTCGAGAGTGGAACCAACGTGAGATTGTTTTTTGTGAAGATCTCGTGTTGGGCACAAGCATGCACAAGCCCCTTCTGGTTCTACGTGCGCTGATCCTCTCTCTCCACGCGTCGTTAGTCTGGCCAACGCTGCCTTCGCAAATGAATTCACGCTGCTGGTCTCTTTTTTACCGCTACCACTTAAGCTTGGTTTATTTAATCAAGTGACCCTTTATTTTTTCAGTGTGGCCAGGACACCTTGAGTTTTTAAAAAGGGTGTGAAACCTACACAATAAAAGAACCCACTTACAGAGACTTGAAAGTTTGCAGAGAGTGGAAAGTTTAACTCCCCTGCTTCTCTCCCACCGCTTCTCGCTCTCATCTGTTCCCGCTCACGCGCCCTTGCCGTCACCTGCACGCCTCTGTATGCTGGTCGAGCGTGGAATTTCATCTTTTCGTGACGCGAAAAAACCGGATTCAGACGAATTTTGATGTTTCTCTGAGTTTTCCGTAATGGAGTCCTCCAGTTTTGATTTACCTGACGAGGGCACTCCAGGTAAGAAATTATTTTCTGTTTTTGTACGCCATTTTCAAGGAATATAAGCATTAAAATTTGTCATCTCGAGAGACTCAGTGTGGCCTTTTGATACTTGTATTTTACTCCCAAAAACATAGCTCAAACGACGACTGTGATGTTTTCAGTGAGTCCACAGGTCGGACGAATCACTCAATTCTCTGGTGAGAAGAGAGAGTGTACAGAGGTTGCAGTTAATAATTGGCTTCGCCAATGGACTACTCATGTTGATTTCCATGAAAAATCAGATACACAAAGGAAGCAGATGCTTCCTCGGTACTTGGAAGGGTGCCTCACTCATCTGGTGGTGTAACATGACAGAAAAACCCGCAACGTGGGTTGATTTCTGTGCGAAGTTCTTTGATCACTTCGCCCGAAAGGGTCCGTTGAAGGCATACGCTAGGCTTCAGAGCCTGTCGATGAAAACAATGTCATTTGACCAATATACTGCCGCCTTCAAGGAAGCCCTCTACCTTACTAATTTGGACTCCGAACATGTTGTCCACATGTATATCCTCGGCCTACATGAGGAGTACCGTTGGGCATTACTCAGAGGTAAACCTCCGACAGATGTCGAAGATGTTGTGGCTAAGGCCACAATGCTCTACAAGATAAGAGAACAAAGTAATATTGTACCCACCCATCCACTGGCAGCCTTTCCACCAATCAATATCCAAATTTTTGGTAAGCTCATTTCAATTTGAAATCCATCATTTAGCACACAGTTCATGCACTAATTGTACTTTTAACACCAAAGTGTTTGATAAGCACGATCTTCTCCGTTTCCCCGAGAAGATCAATGGTCACGACGTGACTGTACTCCTTGATAATGGAAGCTCACGCAATTTTGTGGATGCAAAATTGGTGCAGAAATTGAGCCTGCAGACGTGGGACAGTGACCGTGAGTATCACGTGAAGATGGCTCGTGGCGAGGATACGGATATATGGAATCGGATGGTTCCAAATTTGTCGCTCGAGCTGGCTGATTACAAAGAGAGCCTAGATTTCCACATCATGCGTCTGGATAGAGCAGATGTCATTTTAGGAATTCCATGGTTTTATGATAAACAAGACTCATTGTATATAGATTATGTACATCACTCTCTTGTTTTTGTTAAGCAAGACATGCTGTATCTGTGTCGCTTTGTAATCAAAAGTTTGTAAATAATGGTTTTGCAATACCAGTTGTTAGTGCTTTGGAAATGTATAAAGAAACAAAGTCTTCGGATGTTGACTTTTATCAATGTGTACCATCTGCTTGGTTTGATTCGTTAGTGCTTGGTACTTCTGTCACTGAATTTCGTAAAAATGTTTCATGTTCCTCTGTTGAACTTGCGGACTCTGACGAATCCAACCTTATCCAAGAAATCATGACTGATTTCAAGGATGTTTTTCCTGATGATCTACCTCCTGGCTTGCCCCCTTCGAGAGGAGTAGATCATGGCATTGAGTTGTTGGCTGGTAGACAACCCTTCTCAAAGCAACCCTATCGGTTGAGTAAAACCGAGGAGGACGAGATTCAACGACAGCTGAAAGATTATCTCGACCGAGGTTTGTTCGGCCAAGTAAATCCCCGTGGGGAGCGCCAGTGTTACTTTCTCAAAAGAAGGATAACACTATGCGCTTCTGTGTCGATTACAAAGGGTTGAACAAGCTCACTGTCAAGAACAAGTATCCGCTCCCGCGCATGGACGATCTGATAGATCGGCTCCATGGCACATTGTATTTTACGAAGATAGAAATGCGATCAGGCTATCACCAAATACACATCAAACTGGAAGACGTTCCCAAGACAGGCTTCCATACGCGTTATGGTCACTACGAGTTTTTGGTTTTCCTTTTGGTTTGAATGCTCCAGCTACGTTTCAGCAGATGATGAATGATCTGCTGAGACCATTTTTAGGCAGCTTGGTTGGTGTATTTCTCGATGATATCTTGATCTATAGCCGAAGTTTGTCTAAGCACTTAGCGCATATACGTGCTGTTCTCGAAGTACTGAGAACTGAGAAGCTTTACGCTAAGTCTTCTAAGTGTGAATTCTTTAAGAAAGAGCTTCTGTACTTGGGTCACATCATTACTCGCGATAGAATTCGCATCGACCCTGAAAAGTTGGATAAAGTACGAAATTGGCCCATTCTGAAGAATGTACGCCAAGTAAAGTCCTTTTTAGGCTTTACTGGATTCTTTCGCAAGTTTATCAAGGATTACTCTAGAGTTGCTGCTCCGCTTACGCAACTTTTAAAAGGAGGGTGAA
Organism: Adiantum capillus-veneris; assembly: GCF_014529385.1. Lineage (NCBI taxonomy): Eukaryota > Viridiplantae > Streptophyta > Polypodiopsida > Polypodiales > Pteridaceae > Adiantum > Adiantum capillus-veneris. Next base: position 148,535,399 of record NC_140943.1, read on the forward strand.
GGGACCGAAGACTTCGGGTCCTCATCGTAAAGGTAACCCCCCTGTTGTCTGGAATGAGCGTTCGACGAGAGCTTTCAGACGCTAAAGCACTTGGTGACTACTGCGCCAATATTGCACATTGTGGATCCTAGCAAACCGTTTGCAGTTGAGACGGATGCTAGTGATTATGCCATTGGTGCGGCATTATACCAGGATGGACGTCATTGCATTTGAAAGTAAGAAACTTTCTGATGCTAAGATGCGTTATCTAACGTATGAGAAGGAGCTTTATGCCGTAGTCCACGCCCTGAGGAAATGGCGGCATTACTTGTATAGCTCTACGTTTGTTGCATGCACAGATCATCACTTCTTGCGCTATATCTGTGATCAAGGTGATCTCAAAGACCAGAAGGCTAGATGGGTTGAGCTTATGCAAGAGTTTGACTTTGAGATCCGTTATAGAAAAGGATCCAGCAATCGAGTTGCCGATGCGCTCAGCAAGATTCCTGAGATTAATGCCTTGTTTATGGCTGAAATCTCAACGGATTTCTCTCTCTCTCTCCGACGGCCATTTTTGGCAAGATATGGAACGAGGTCGAAGCGGGGCATGACTCGCGTACAGGCTTGGGTGATCCGGAGACCCAAGTGAATTGTGCTAGAGAGACGAGATAGCGACAATATTCCATTAAAGGTGGACTATTGTTCATAGATGAAAAAGTCTGCGTGCCGGAAATCGCTGAGGTTCGACAAAGGATTTTGTGCGAATGCCACGATGTTCCTAGCGCTGGGCACCCAGGCATCCATAGAAGTTTGGCTTTGCTCATGCAATATTTATATTGGCCAAGAATGCGCTCTTACATAGAGCTATGTGAAGAGATGCGCTCAGTGTCAGGTCAATAACATGGAAAACCAATCACCTTCCAAGTTCGACTGACGAACCACCAACATAACCCTGTTTTGATACTTTGTTTGTAAGTGATTTCTTTAATTGGTAAACGCTTTGTTTGAGAATATTGTTTAAAATCCTTTGAACTTGTTGGCTATTAATTGAATTAATTTGGATTTGGAGAGTCCCTACTCATTGTCATGATTGTTTGTACAGATGGATAAGAGTCACAACCAACCCGAGTGTAACACTAAGACAAAATCCTTAGACCCATTATGGCGGTCACTCTACACTCTAATTAAGGATTGAGCTAATCGTCTTCACAATGGAATGGTGTTCCAAGACCCAATATGACAATTTTCACTAAGCGGTTGGACGCACATCCCCAAATTCGCTCTACACGATATTCGTAACACTTTGGTTATCATTCTTAAATCATTGCATCTATGGGTTGCAAGCCATTTATGTGCAGCATAGCGTTGGGCATGGCATGCTAATAGTGTCTACTCATACTTGGTTCCAACGCAACTGAAATCGCGAACGATTACTTTCCTCTAAGAGGGGGATACGTTACAAAATGATGTCGTTTCATTAAGCCAGTGCTGGCCCAAACAGCACAAGTGTATAAGACAGCCGCATTAAGAGCCTAAGACCCAGCCCAAGAGCCCGTAAATTGTGGCGCAATTCGCCACGCAAATTACCGCAGGCCATAAGGAAAATGCTGATGTGGCGAAAATCTAAGCTATGTTTGTTTTTGGGTGAAAATTTCTGATAGCAAACATGCTACCTGCTTTGGAGCAACAGGTTTAAGTAACATGATTGTCAAAAGTGATTTTAGCCATTTGTTAAAATAACAATTGACTTTGAAGTTGCTTTTGGCAATGTGCCACACACCTCTCTCTGGCTTTGCTTGCGCCTATACATGTGCAACTGATGCTTATCTAAAAAATTTGGCCAAAGCTCCATTATAAAGCCAGATTTGTTGTCATTCTACTTGTGGACTCAATGAGACAACACATCCACAACTTCGCTAAAAGTTGATAGGCCTTGTGATGACTTTACTCTGATGTTTCAATAATGACCAAGGAAATAATTACAAACCTCAAAACACATGAGGAAACAGCAAATAAGCAAGGCATGTGAGTTTCGACATCATGCACGGTCTGGTCTCTTGAAAACATTATAGTGAAATGAGCAAATTCACAGACCTCCAGATAAAAACTTACTTCTCGATGGTTCTCTTGGGGACTCTGGCTGCAATGAAACAGAAATGGTAACAGCTCAGGCCAATCTCCTGCTGGGACAGCATGCTTCGCAACAACGCTAGCCACATTTGCACTTGCTCTTTGAACCGGTGGGCTGTGCATGTGAATATCATAATTAAAAGCTTAAATGACAGAAACCCACAAGCAGGATGCAATAAAGAAAAGCATTCTTGAAATTAAACCTGCATAAGAATACAAGCGCATACAAGACATATACATATATAGGTGCATCAATAAAATATTTGAACAAGTATATTCACAAACCATGTGTCTGCATCTGTGTGTGTGCATGTGCGCGTGCACGCCCACGCGCACGCATTGTAGTGTCTTGGCGTTCTGAGGAGCTTTTGCTCACCACGCTCCACAACTACATTATTTTTCATCTTCCCTAGAATTTGTGATTTATCATTTTTTTTTGGCTTTAACATTATAAAACTGTTTTGGCTGTCACAAACTACTCATGTGGCACTAATAGAAGACCAAGCAACTTACTGAAGACGGCCGAGGGGCCTAGAACCTTAAATTGACCACTGATAGGGTTAGGATTCAAATCCTATCCTGACCAACTTGCAGATCCCGGCCGAGGGGCCTAAAACCTAGAAGAAGAGACTAAACTCAAATAGCGTAAAAAAGGATGACGTGGCAGCATTGTACGGCCAATCCGGAAATCACGGAAAGTTGAGTGACATGGCAGCACGTATTTGAGGACAGCCCTCTAGGCACCAGATTTTATCCTGGGATGCTTTTGGAGAAGAAGCTTTTCATAGCCTGGCTTTGAAGAGGCCAAAGGCCTTTAAATATGTACAAGGGAGGTCACTCTCTTGCATTCTACCTTGCGCAGAAACAGAGCAGTGTTCCCTGAACCTGTAATTAGTCGAAGCAATATAAAGAAATACCGAAAGGCGCGCCAAGATTTGGGGCCAATGCAGTCTGGGAGTGAAACTCCGCCACTCACTCTCTCTCTTCTCAAGAAATACCTAAAGGCGCGCCAAGATTTGGGGTCAATGCCGGAGTGAAACTCTCTCTCTCTCTCTCTCTCCCCCCTTCCCCCCTCCTCTCTCTCGCGCTCGCCTCCCCCGCCCCCCTGTTGTCCCCCTGCAACGCGCTACACAACATTAGCAAGCAGCGGCAAGCCAAAAATTAAAGCTATTAATGGTGATAATTGCCAAAGAGGACAAATAAAGGTACGCGAATTCTAAAATCGCCAAAGGATGCAGTGCGCAAGGGCCATGTGCAGCTGGCAAAAGTATGCAAGGTACGTGAGCGACTAAGGTTGATCTCTCTCTCTCTCTCTCTCTCTCTGAAGACTTCTGACTACATTGACAGGGACGGGGATAAAGGTGCACAGTTGGCAGGGACATGGATTCCACTTTTGTTATATGCAGACGATATTGTGTTGATCTCAGAATCCCCAGAGGGAATGCAACGCCAATTGGATGCTTTGCATACGTTTGCCCACGAAAGTGGTTTGTCTGTCAACCTTGGTAAAACCAAGGTTATGGTGTTTAATACCACTCCACAGTGGATCAGGAGATCAGCACCTACATTCACATACGGCCAGGAGACTGTGGAGTACACAAACGCTTACACTTTACCTTGGAGTGGTTTTTACTGGACCCACATTCTCACTCAGAAGAGCAGCAGAGACCAGACTGACTAGAGCCCACGCAGCATTGGGTAGATTAGAGAGGATGTGTTCGCAGGTTCAGTTTCAGGAACCCCGGACGAAACTCTGGCTTTTTGACACCTTGGTGGCCTCAACATTGCTCTATGGGGCTGAGATATGGGGACCTTCATTGGATCACCACAGGAGGCCGGGTCGCACAGACGGATGGGGGAACATGGAGAAACCTCTCGTCTCTATGATCTTGCGGCTCATTAGAGCCAAGGCATCAGTACCACGGGCCATTATCCGAGCAGAGCTGGCGGCTCCCCCACTGGTGGTAGAGGCGCTCACCAGATCAGTCTCCTTCATAAACCGCACATGGGAACTTCCCAGAGACAGATATGCTCGCATAGCACTTGAGTCCTCTCGACAGTTAGCCATACAAGGAGATACAACATGCTGGTATGGGGAGATGACATCATGGTTTCAGGCGCATGGGTTCAGCATAGACAGGCTGCCACCGTTCCAGTACTCATTGGATGCACCATCTCTCATTCTTACACAGTCGGAGATCACCAAGCTCATCCGCCAAGACCTGACCCAGCTAGACACCAGGAGGACATGGATACAACCAGCACAAGAACTGGGCACGAAGATGGCTTTCTACAGAGACCACCTTCTCCAGCTTACGGAAGATGGTTTTGTGATGAGACCCAGATACATGGATACCCACCTGTCTCATGGGATACGATGTGCTATTGGCCAGTTACGCACATCGTCTCACCAGCTGCGGATTGAAACCGGGAGATACAGCGGAGTACCAGCAGAGGCCAGGACATGCCCCTTGTGTAACATGGAACTTGAGACAGAGCTGCATTACACATGCCGTTGCCCCGTCTACTACGAGATACGAGGCCGCTTCCATTGCTTGTTCAAAGAGGGTTTTGGACCACTCTCAAGAGTAATGGGATACGAAGATCAAAGATGCCTGGGTTTGTTCTTGCTCGAGCTGCGCAAACACAGAGAGAGCCTGATGAATGGCGAGGCTAACCAGTCTCAAAGACAGATTACAGACTTCTTCAGAGCAGACACGGGACAGCCGCAAGAGCCACTCCCACAACAGAGCTCACCCCCGTCTCACACCAGAGGCACACTGATTGACCGAGCGATTGAACTGGGGAAATCCACGCGCCCACGATTGCGCAAGACTACACAACATCGACGGAGGCTACGTCAAAAGATTCAGAGCACTCTGGCCAGGCATGCACGACGCCCGGTCAGACTACTAACCATGGAGGAAATTGATGAGATTCGCCAACGACCGATGCTAGATCTTTTGTGATTCAGCTATCCCAGCTAGCCGCCCATTTTTGTTTAGTTTTCGGCTTAGCTCACATCGACCAATCTAGAATCCCATAATATATATCTTTGTTTTGTATTGTTGATTAGGTTATTTTGTTACTCTGACTTTGTATCAGATCCACCACCTTGTAACTTTCTGGTCTCATAGGTCACTATGGCCTTTTGAAGACGTTAATATAACATTTCATTTCATTTCTCTCTCTCTGTGCGTCGCCTCTCCATGTCTCCCCCAGCTCCTGGCGGCCCTGCCTATACAAGGTAACACACCTATGTGAAAAGATAGTAGCAAAAGATGATGGAACACCCACCAGGTTCTTGAAGGCAACTTTCATGCTCACACACAAACGGCTCATAGAGATGGAAAAAGAGATGGAGGAGTGGAAAGAAGAGATGAAAGGTTGGAGGGAGGAAAAGGCAGTTTTCCTCCAAAAGCAAGCTAGCAAAGAGGAACAATGAAAAGCGGAGAAGGAGGACATGCGGGCTGAAATCAACACGCTCAAAAGAGAGGTATCGGCCCTTAAAAAAGAGCTGGCTGAAGTTAAGACAAGAGGGGAACTCGAAGAAAGAGAAATTCAGCCCTCAGTGATCGAAGAGCTCAAAGTCATCAGAGAGCAAGTGCATGCGATCAAAGAGGATGAGAAGCAACCTGAAGCAAAGACGTCTATATGGGTGGAGGTGATCACCAAGACGCTAAAAAGGATAGATGAAGCGTAGAGGTGGATAGAGGTCGGCAAGAAAGGAAAAGGGAAGGAGGCATCAACCCCCACACCAATCATCATCAACATGACACTAGAGGAGGAACAACGCAGACGTTATACATGTGAGAGTTACAGGTCTAAAAGATCGAGATAAACTCGAGGAAGAAGTAAGGGAGCTCATGGAGTTGATGGGAATAGACAAACCAACGCACACAAAGGCATGGAGAGTCGGTAAAAGAAGTGGAGGTGTTGGAGAGACATCGAAGGAACGTCCTCTCGTTTTGCGCTTTCCCGCTATTGAGGCGAAGAAAGAGTTTTTGAAGAAAAGGCCCACATTAATGAAGACAGGCATATTCCATGGCGATGATCTTACTCTATCACAGCTTGCCCACATGCAAGAAGTTATGCCAGAGATCAGGGCAGCAAGGGAAAAAGGAAAGATAGCCTTTTATTGAGAAGAGAAGGTGGTCATTATGGAGCCACGCTCCACATGACAATTGGAGACCTATGGGACTAAACTTAAAATAGTAGTGTGGAACTCCAACGGGTCTCTCAAGCTTAGTGTGGGTGCCTTTGAGGACAACTTTAGAGACAGAGATAGTGTGTTCTATTGAGAGACTCACTAGGCCCCGGGTCAGATGATGCCACATGTGATTGGATATAGATGGCAGACGGCTCATAGAGTAGATGCTAGACCTGAGAATGGGAGTAAAGGATCAGCGCCGCCCGGGGGGGGGGGGGGCTACTTTTCAGGGAAGATTTGCAATCGATTGTACATATTGTTCGGAGAGACGATCGTGCCAGGTACATGTAGGTGAGATTGAAGGCTGACGCGGGCAAAATTCTCTAAATTGCCATATGCTACTTTGCTCCAAGTACATCAACCTATCTGTCACCTAGAGAAGAGTCTCCTTTCTCCGTGCTTGATGATGACACATGCGAGTTCTCTAGGGATGGGGACATCATTCTCCTAGGGGACTTCAATGCCCGAATGGCCAACCATTAGACAGTCTGCTATGATACCCTGGAGAAGATGTTGAGGTACACCATAGACATGGGGCTGGACAGACGCTCACAGGATACAGAATGTACAGAGTATGGGAGATACTTGCTAGATATGGGGACCGCACATGGGTTAGCCATACTTAATGGCTTGAAGGGATTCCCAACAACCGTCGGGTTTACTTGCTTCCCACGTCATCACGAGGCTAGCACAATGGATTATATTATGGCCACACCGAGCTTTCCTTCCCATATTGAGGACTTCAAAGTTGGACCCCGGCCCATTGGAGTAGCAGAGGACCGTGCCCTTTTGGCATTGGATATCTCCTTCCAGTTCACCACAGCTCAAAGGACACGAGAAGGGGGTCCTACAAGATATACTTTCACTTTGGAGACGGACTCTGTTTACATGGATGGGATTATAGTCGCCTATGCCCATAGGATACAGGGCAACCTTTGGAGGATCTCACTCATATTCTGACAAAGACTCTACGGGATGCGGCTAGGGAGGCTTCCACATACATAGCCCAAGTAGAGACGACGTTCTCGAACTAAGCCCCAAACAATTGGTATGATGAGCAGTGCAGAGATTTGAGAGCCCGACTACACAAAGAGGTTTCTCTGGGAGTCATCACCCATAGACAATCGCGTATTGTGTTCCAGCGTTTAGTAAGTCGAAAGAAGAGGGCCTTTCTGGCAAGCCTTGAGCAGGAGTTTTCCCAGCTATTTTTGAGTCAAGATTCGGCTAAGGCTTGGCGGCTTCTCCCGCTCTAGCTATTACTTCTCCTGAGGTTTGGGGCCAATATGCAGCTTCCCTATATACAATGTCATGGCAGCCACCTGTACTGGATCCACCAGAGCCATGCCCACATGCATACGTCTTTTTTACAGCAGCAGAGATGGTAGGGAAAGCCATTGACAAAATAAAGCATGGGAGAGCTTATGATCATGAGGGGTTAGTGGCCGAGCATTTTAATTCATGCCAAAGATATGCTTGCCCCGCTTCTAGCTATGATGTTCAACAGTGCTATGTGTAAGGACCTACCTGAGATTGCACACTGGGTCCTGGCAACATCTGGTACACTCGGGGCAACCATGAGCATCATCGGCGGCCGCGGTGTCTTTGCGGCTGAAATCTGCAGCAGCCCATCCTTCTTGCTAGCGCTGGCCTTTTCTCTATGTCGTGAGAGTGTGAGAATCTGCTTTTGTAGCTCCTAGCAGCCGGCAAGAATAGGGGCCGTCTTGCTGGCGGGAATAGGAGAGGAGGGGCGGAACAGCTGGACAAAGGGGGGTCGCTTGCATCATCAGCCAGAAGGAGAGAGAGAGATCGTACACTGCTATAGAAAGGCAGCGCTGGTTTTTTTTGTGATTTATTTTAAGGGTGGCTGCCCACTTATTAAGTGGGCGTCCGGTCTATTTTAAAAATGGTATGAACCTACCTAAAAACTCAAAAAAACCTTATAAGTTAAAAACAATGCTTACATAGCACTTCCCAAGCGTCCTTGAGTGCAACCACATGCACGAATGCAATGCAGACATAGACTTCCTTGCGGAAAAGCATCTGCCTTTCCGAAAAGAAACCCGCTTTCTCAGAACGCATGTATTTTTTTCCTAAGTTTCCTCTAAACCCATCTTCATTCAAGTGCTTGCCCATTCCTTGTGCATAAATCTAACACAGTTCGGAATTTCTTCCCAATTATGGAATGTTCCCTTTCCGATGCCCCCGTGACCCACCTTGTGCGCATCAGGAATACCCGGAAAAAAAACGCAGATTTTAGGAGGGGTTTCTCTACTCTTGATCACATCGTGACTCTACAAGTCATTAGTGAGGAGGGCACGTCACATGGGAAACAGATATATTGTAGCTTTGTGAACTTCCGCAAAGCTTTTGATACAGTACCCACAGCTAGGATGATGCGGCGATTGCAGGTCATGGGGGTACTCATAGAGCTCATTTGGGGGATTATGGCTTTATACCGATCCGTTGAGGGGCACGTATGAAACCGGCATGTTCAATCCAAAAAGGGCGGTAGACTTTACTTTAAACCTTGATTTAGCTTTCACCCATTTAATTTGTCGTCCACTTTACCTGTACTTTCAAGACACAACAAAGGGGAGAGGGATATAGGCTGCTAGATTGCACCTGTATGAGTAGACCGACACCAGATTGGCCCCTAACTTAGGCGCCCCTTTCGGTATTTCTTTATTGTTCAACAGAGGGAATAAACGATGTGGATCCCTACAAGCTGCCCCGCAAACACTTGGCTGAATTTCAACTCTTCCGGCCCGATTTCGGCAACATAACTATACTAGGACCCTTCACAGTCAGTATTCCCACGCATTGACTGACTTTCCCGACGCATACGGGCACTTTGAAAAACCTGGCGAGAATCTGCAGCATGCTGAATTCTCTGTTTTCAGCCCCAAAAATGCGCCAGATCACCTGTACAGCGGTCCCCTCGCGTCCCCGAACCTCCTGGGGGTATTAGGGACCGTTTAGGGCCAAAACCCTAAACCTGCAAAAATACACAGCAGGCTGTAATTTCCTGTTTCGGGCTCCGTTTCGCGTGCTGGTCGCATCCGTAGCAAGTCCTCGAGCTCCCGCACCTATAGGGCTACTTGCCCTTTGAATCGGACGAGATTTCTGGCGTGAAACCTCTCCGAATTCACTTGTACCTACGGGGGATTAGCCGCTAGCTAATCCAATACCTGTGCAAGAGGCTCTTGCCTCGGCAATCGCGCATGAACCCACACAATTGTACATTGGTCAAATGAAAAGCCCACTAGTGGGGCATAACATACTGCCATAGAGGAGAGAGAGGGCAGTGCGTAGCGTACAGGGCATCACTCCTGGCACCGCACTGTGCATAAGAGGGAAAGCAAGCACTCCATAGCTCTTAACCTGTGACAAAAACTGAAAATGAGCCTCTTTGCTTTTCAAATTCAGCGCCCCCTTCTCTTGCATGAGGAAAGTGCACCAGAAGGTGCCACTTGGCACATTTATAAGCATTTTCCCGTTTCGGGGTTGCCGCCTAAAAATCTCCCAACCGGTCGCCCAGTTGACTTCACGGCAGAGTAAGAAAATGTTCTCCTTGTCATTCCGGAGGTAATGACGCAAACACATTTTCAAGTCCCAAAATAGCAGTTCCCTAAATTTTAGGAGATGCTGCCATTGTATCTTTCTAGGTCATCTGACCCTCTTTGTACACTGCAGCCACACCCAGAACTGAAATGTAGCCTCTGTAACAAAGGATTCCAGTTTGGCTAGTCAATGACCCCACTTGGCTAACCATAGTCCTTGTCCAACTTTAGTGCTCTCTTGCCCTCAGGCCTGGACTCCCTCTGGACAGTTCCACACTAACTATGCAATGCAGGGCAGTTAGATTTCCCGAGGGGTGTTTCCAAAAAGTGAAAGTAAATAGATAATAAGAAAGAAATCAACAAAAAGGATAGATAGTAGTCACACGCTGGTGACAACGTATGCACTCTTGAGGGGATTTCTACCCTGGTTCACTCCACTATTGGAGTGAAGCAAGGATGCCCGCCATCTCCTACTTTGTTTGGTTTCCATGTAGATAAGGCCTGTGATTACATCACGAGACTAGGGGACACAAGCACAGCTAGCAAGACATGGATCCCACTTTTGTTATACGTTGATGAAATTGTGCTGATTGGTAACTCCCAAGAGGGAACGCAATGCCATTTGGATGCCTTACATGTGTTTGCGGAGGATAGTGGATTGTCTGTGGTAAAACCAAGGTTATGGTGTTTAAGACCACACGGCAGTGGGTCGGGAGGTCAACTCCCACATTTATCTATGGGCAAGAGATTGTGGAGTATACAGATGCATTAACTTATCTGGGGGTAGTTTGAGTGGGCCAATTTTCTCGCTGAGAAGGGTAGTCGAAACTAGATTGAGCAGAGCCCAAAAACCTCGAACCAAACTTTGGCTCTTTGATAAATTGGTGACGTCACCCATGATGTATGAGGTGCAGATTTGCAGCCCCTCAGTTGGTTGTCACGGCAGAATTGGCAACATTAATGGATGGAAAGGGATGGAGAGACCCTTGGTATCTATGATTTCTCGGATGATTAGAGCCAAGGTCTCAATACCTCGTGAGATTATTAGAGCAAAGCTAGTTGCCGCTCCACTGGAGATTGAGGCACTTACTAGATCAGTCTCTTTAATACATAGCTTGTGGGACCTTCCCAAAAACAGTTACACCTAGCTTGCTCTTCAGTCTTCCCGGAAGTTCACCTTACAAGGAGACACGGCCAGCTAGTATGGACAATCACTTCTTGGTTCCAGATGCATGGTTTTAGGATGGACAGACTACCTCCCTTCCAGTACTCTTTGGAAGCCCCCTCTCTCACTACGAAACGGAGAGGGATTACTAGACTTATCCGCCAGGACTTGATTCAGGTGGACATCATGAGGACTTGGATAGAGCCTACTCAAGAGTTGGGCACGAAGATGGCTTTTGCAGATAACATTTTCTCGAACAATTTCAGCCTATAAGCAACATCGCTGATCTTATCAAGCACTTGAAAAGGGCCATAGTAATGCAAGCTGAGCTTTGTAAAACAACCTTTCCTTGCCCTTCATCTTCTTTAACAAACGCATTTTGTGCACATCCTCTGGCCTTATAGGAATCTGATGGTACCCACTCTTGAGGTCTATCCTGCTAAAAATTGCAGCATCCTCTAAACAGTCAAGAATATCATCAATCCTTGGGATTGGAAACCTGTCCTTGATGGTATTCTTATTCAACGCACGGTAGTCAATCCACATGCACCAAGAGCCATCCTTCTTCTCCACTAGGAGCACTAGGGAGCAAAAAGGTGAAGAATTAGGTTGAATCAACCCCTTCTCTAAAAGCTCCTAAACCTGGCCCATAATCTCTTTCTGTTGAGTCGCACTAACCCTGGAGGGGAGGTCTATTTCGTGGGTTACACCCTGGCACCAAATCTATCGCATGGTCCTCAGGCCTCTACGGCGGCAATTGTGACGATTATGAATCAGGAAAACAATCATTAAACTCTCGCAAAAATGCTGACCTTTCTTTATCTAACACAGATAAATTTGACTGATAACGATCTGAAACATCACATGCAAAAATCAAGTACGCAAAAAGATGATTCTTAATTATAGAAGTGATAGCCGAAGCAGATACAATAGGAACAAACGCCCCTTTGAGCTTACATCCAAAACTCGTATGAGTTTTGCCCCTATGCTGAAGGGTGATCTTTTTGTCAAAGACATCCAGCACGCCATGTGTTCGGAACATCCACGAAATTCCCAACAGCGCATCGCACCCTTCCAATGGCATGACATAGAACTCTTTTGTGTCCACATACGACTGAATATGTAGACGCAGCTTTCCAATGATGGGAGTAACACACTCTGCGTAGCCAGGATATGCCAACCCTGCCTCTGCCATGTACCCCATGGGTCTCTTCAGCTCTGATGCCAAGCTTCATAGCTAAATCTAGTGAGATAAAGTTCGCTTTGGGCCCTGGATCAAAGAAAATAAGTGTCGTCTGATCTCTGACTTTACCACATACTCTACATACCTCGTCGGCATCCGTGCTAGGCCTGTCACCCACCATGTCTGGCACTAAACTTGCCGTGGGCTTGGGCTTCTTCTGAAACCGGCCCGTAGGATGGTAGACTTTGGCTTTCACCCGAAACTTTATTTAGACTTTAGGGCACATAGAAACTTTGCAAATAAAAACCTGTTAAATAAAAATCATCGAAAAGAAACCAACAACTAAGGTTAGCAGTTGCCACGTCCTCGTGACAGTAATTAGCAGTAGCCACGTCAATATGACAGGCTTGGACACTCCACAAGAGAAATCAACAGTAACACACGAACAAAAACTACAAAATCACTGAACTTTACGAGAGAGAGAGAGAGAGAGAGAGAGAGAGTCAACACGGCACAACGGAGTTCCGCACACAGATGCACTGCCCCAAAGAGTGGCGCACCTTTCGGTATTTCTTTATTATTGCTCGCAGCAAAGTACAACTCCCAAGGGTCCTCTGCTTTCAACCTCTACGTCCAAATACTCTTCAGAGTGAGGCCCCAAGGGTCCTTATAAACAATAAAAGGGATGTCCAAAAGCAGAGCCCCAAAAGCACTTTTTCCAAAATCACTAAACTCCAAAAGCACCGATTTTCCAAAAGCTAGCATTGAGATATGCCTCTACAACTTGCCACGTGGCATCCTCAACGCAAAACATGAAAAACCCGTACAATACTGCCACGTCATCCTCCAAACTGCTTGCCACATCCGCATGTCAACACGTTTTACAAAAATCAATCTCAGACTTCAAGCTTCTCATTTTTACGGTTTTAAGCCCTCGGCCGATGCTCCTTAAGTATTTTCAATTGGTTCACTCAGTTTCTCTTGTCCACTCGATCATTTCTCTTCCATTTGATCATGCCACGTCATCACTTTGTGACAGTTCCCCCTCTTGAAAGAATTGTAATCACCCTTGATAACACCTGCAAAAACATCCAAAGGACAGAAACTATCTTCAATAGACATTGACTCTATGTACGCATGCACCAGACTCCACCAATCAGACACTTCTACAAAGACACGAGTCACCAATCACATCACATTTCTGTGGAGGGTCTGAGATACAAATCCTGATCATCATAACCATTTAGCAATCAGATTCAGACCAGGCTAGTTTTTCCACGAATGTCTTGATCTACTAAATCTTGTTACTATCAGATTCATATCCTTTCAATTTACATGTCAATCAAGCAAACCATGCCCATGACTATTCTCACAAGACAGTGCATCCACATAGCATGCAATTCACCAAAACACACACTTAGTTCACAATAAATATCCTATTTTCAATCATTCAATCTAGCCATCACATTCCGTCCAAAACTCTTGATGCACCTAAGTCACTCTGCAGCCATCTCATCCTTCCGGAACTCTTGATGCACTCACAACAATATCAGACATCTCATCCAGATAGACATCTTGATGCACTAGAATCTCACTCACTTCACATTCAATTCCCATTCACTTAGCCATCACAACTAGATCTTGTTGATTTCTAACACACGTCTAGATACACTAAGTTGTAGCAAGGCTACAGTGTCACTTCACAGGACAGACAGACAGTTGGACAGTTAGTCACAGTTGGTCTGGTTCACACTGGACGGACCCTCTGGGCTGGGGGTGACACGTGGCAGGGTACCGACGGTGACATCGTGGCCAAGTCACCACCACCACTCAGTTTGGAGATAGACTTAGCTAACTGGACATTTATGAGCCGTTGGTGGCTCTTTATGGTTGTACATATGAGTAGTCGTTTGAGCCAGTGGCATTATCTTGTACGTAGTCGTCTAGAGTGAGTCTATTAGAGTGAGTCTATGCACAGAGCACATCTTCACCAACCCTGCACATCTAAGCCTCGACACCCCCATTGTACCTGTGAGTCCTGGGCTGGAGCTAAGTGTGCTGCCACACAAGAGTCTGTATCAGTCTTTGAGATAGTCGAGTCATATGTTATGGTCTGCTGTTGTGTCTTTGTGAGCTCTGTTTATGCCTATTGTTTCCTTTCTGTTCGGTTGTTTGAATGAGATTGTCGCGCACATTGCACTGAGGACCACCCACTGTAGAGAGCACGACACATTATCCGCGCTACAGGTGCTCTCATTTTGGCGATCACAGTGGGACCTCAACTGAAATCTCACTCTGTGAGGTGAAAATCTTGAAGCTAGTTAGGTTTATGTCACCAGCGTGTGACTACTATCTATCCTTTTTGTTGATTTCTTTCTTATTATCTATTTACTTTCACTTTTTGGAAACACCCCTCGAGAAATCTAACTGCCTTGCATTGCATAGCTAGTGTGGAACTGTCCAGAGGGAGTCCAGGCCTGAGGGCAAGAGAGCACTAAGGTTGGACAAGAACTATGGTTAGCCAAGTGGGGTCATTGACTAACCAAAGTGGAATCCTTTGCTACAGAGGCTACATTTCAGTTCTGGATGTGGCCGTAGTGTACAAAGAGGGTCGGATGACCTAGAAAGATACAATGGTAGCATCTCCTAAAATCTAGGGAACTGCTATTTTGGCACCTGAAAATGTGTTGACGTCATTATCTCCGAAATGACAAGGGGAACATTTTCTTACTCTGTCGTGAAGTCAACTGGGCAACCGGTTGGGAGATTTTTAGGCGGCAACCCCGAAACGGGAAAATGCTTGTAAATGTGTCAAGTGGCACATTCTGGTGCACTTGCCTCATGCAACAAGAAGTGGCGCTGAATTTCGGAGGGGGAGAGCCTCATTTTCAGATTTGTCACAGGTTAAGAGCTATGGAGTGCTTGCTTTCCCTCTTATGCACAATGCGGTGCCAGGAGTGATGCCCTGCACGCTACGCACTGCCCTCTCTCTCCCCTTTGGCAGTATGTTATGCCCCTCTAGTGGGCTCTTCATTTGACCAATGTACAGTTGTGTGGGTTCATGCGCAATTGCCGAGGCAAGAGCCTCTTGCATAGGTACTGGATTAGCTAGCAGTTGATCCCCCCGCAGGTACAGGTGAATTCGGAGAGGTTTCACGCCAGAAATCTCGTCCGATTCAGAGGGCAAGTAGCCCTACAGGTGCGGGAGCTCGAGGACTTGCTACGGATGCGACCGGCATGCGAAACGGAGCCCGAAACAGTAAATTACAGCCTGCTGTGTATTTTTGCAGGTTTAGGGTTTTGGCCCTAAACGGACCCTAATACCCCCATGAGGTTCGGGGACGCAAGGGGACCGCTGTACAGGTGATCTAACGCATTTTCAGGGCTGAGAACAGAGAATTCAGCGTGCTGCAGATTCTCGCCAGGTTTTGCAAAGTGCCCGTATGTGTCGGGAAAGTCGGCCAATGCGTGGGAATACTGACTGTGAAGGGTTCTAGTACAGTTATGCTGCCGAAATCGGGCTGGAACATTGGATATTCAGCCGAGTTCGTGCGGGGCAGCTTGTAGGGAACTACAACGTTTATTCCCTCTATTGAACAATAAAGAAATACCGAAAGGGGCGCCTAAGTTAGGGGCCAATCTGGTGTCCGTCTACTCATACAGGTGCAATCTAGCAGCCTGTATCCCTCTCCCCTTTTGTTGTGTCTTGAAAGTACAGGTAAAATAGACGACTAATAATGGGTGAAAGCTAAATCAAGGTTTGAAGTAAAGTCTACCGCCCTTTTTGGATTGAATAGGCCGGTTTCATGGTTCCGTTGCCGGGACTAAATCACTTTTTCCCATAGAAGTGAGCCTTGGTCAGTTTTGGGCTTGAAGACACAGGGGATCATAGACCAGACACAGGGAATTGCAATTATGGCTGAAGAGGTCTCCTCTTCACAGGGCCAACAAACACATGAAGTGGGTGAGTCGTCAAGACCACCACAGACAGATGACAATATATACAGGACCCAGTTGGCTACAGCTGTGGCTATGTTTACACAAGTAATGCAGAACCCAAGGTTTTTAGCCTTTCTGCAACCTCCTGTTCCGTCTCAGCAAGTTGGGTCACTGGATCATATTCAAAAGCCTGCTCATCAGTTTGCGGATGAAACGAAGACGAGAACTTTAGCGTAGTGCCCATGTTCTCAAACAATCCTCTCCAAAACAAACTTGTCATGCGAGGATCACGATCATTGATAATCGATTGTGGCATACCATGGTACTTAAAACACATTGTACATGAACAAGCGTGTTATCTGACCAAATTTTATCTTCTTCCTAACAACGATAAATGGGCATGCTTGCTGAACCTGCAGATAATGGTCCATATACCATCATTCCCTGATGGCGTTCTCGGAAGATCAAAGATAAAGTCCATAGCAATGGTTTCCCATAGCTTATCCCGAATCGATAGTGGTTGTAACAGCCCTGGTGCTTTTTGCCTGTCAAACTTGACCTTTTGGCAAATTATGCACGCTCGCACAATAGCATCCGCATCTCTCCTCAAGGTAGGCCAATAGAAGAATGTCTACCACTTTAACTGTCGCGTCAATACCCAGTTCCCTGTCCATTCAAGACAGCATGCGGGCTCTAAAAGGTGGCGGATTGAACTAGTATAACCTCTGGAATAGACGTCGTAACCACCTGTTCAAGGACAAGAGGAACCTGTTTTGGAGGCCCTCACTCCGCAACATACGAGTGTTCCCTATCCTGCTAAGTCGCATCAAGTACTTGGCCTCAACAAGCTCCGTTTGCGGTGTAGGTTGCCTATTTTGTTGTTGCACTAGTGGCGCTTGCAAGTGTCACCAGCGTGTGACTACTATCTATCCTTTTTGTTGATTTCTTTCTTTATATTTATTTACTTTCACTTTTTGGAAACACCCCTCGGGAAATCTAACTGCCCTGCATTGCATAGCCAGTGTGGAACTGTCCAGAGGGAGTCCAGGCCTGAGAGCAAGAGAGCACTAAGGTTGGACAAAGACTATGGTTAGCCAAAGTGGGGTCATTGACTAGCCAGAGTGGAATCCTTTGCTACAGAGGCTACATTTCAGTTTTGGGTGTGGCTGCAATGTACAAAGGGGGTCGCATGACCTAGAAAGATACAATGGCAGCATCTCCTAAAATTTACGGAACTGCTATTTTGGGACCTGAAAATGTGTTTGCGTCATTACCTCCGGAATGACAAGGAGAACATTTTCTTACTCTGCCGTGAAGTCAACTGGGCGACCGGTTGGGAGATTTTTAGGCGGCAACCCCGAAACGGAAAAATGCTTGTAAATGCGCCAAGTGGCACATTCTGGTGCACTTTCCTCATGCAAGAGAAGGTGGCGCTGAATTTTAAGCTGGGAGAGGCTCATTTTCAGATTTTGTCACAGGTTAAGAGCTATGGAGTGCTTGCTTTCCCTCCTATGTACAGTGCGGTGCCAGGAGTGATGCCCTGCACGCTACGCACTGCCCTCTCTCTCCCCTATGGCAATATGTTATGCCCCTCTAGTGGGCTTTTCAATTGACCAATGTACAATTGTGTGGGTTCATGCGCGATTGCCGAGGCAAGAGCCTCTTGCACAGGTATTGGATTAGCTAGCGGCTAATCCCCCGCAGGTACAAATGAATTCGGAGAGGTTTCACGCCAGAAATCTCGTCCGATTCAAAGGGCAAGTAGCCCTACAGGTGCGGGAGCTCGAGGACTTGCTACGGATGCGACCGGCACGCGAAACGGAGCCCGAAACAGTAAATTACAGCCTGCTGTGTATTTTTGCAGGTTTAGGGTTTTGGCCCTAAACGGACCATAATACCCCCAAGAGGTTCGGGGACGCGAGAGGACCGCTGTACAGGTGATCTGGCGCATTTTCGGGGCTCACAACAGAGAATTCAGCGTGCTGCAGATTCTCGCCAGGTTTTGCAAAGTGCCCGTATGCGTCGGGAAAGTCAGTCAATGCGTGGGAATACTGACTGTGAAGGGTCCTAGTACAGTTATGCTGCCGAAATCGGGCCGGAGCAGTTGAAATTCAGCCAAGCTTGTGAGGGGCAGCTTGTAGGGGACCCCAACGTTTATTCCCTCTTTTGAACAATAAAGAAATACTGAAAGGGGCGCCTAAGTTAGGGGCCAATCTGGTGTCGGTCTACTCATACAGGTGCAATCTAGCAGCCTGTATCCCTCTCCCCTTTGTTGTGTCTTGAAAGTACAGGTAGAATAGACGACTAATAATGGGTGAAAGCTAAATCAAGGTTTCAAGTAAAGTCTACCGTCCTTTTTGAAGTTAACAGGCCGGTTTCATGGTTCCATCCCCGGGATGGAATCACTTTTTCCCATAGAAGTGAGCCTTGGTCAGGTTTGGTTTGAAGACACAGGGGATCATAGACCAGACACGGGGAATTGCAGTATTTGCCATTGGTGGAGTATGCATACAATAATACAGTGCATTCATCAACTGGCAAGGCACCCTTTGAGATAGTTGAAGGTGGCAAGAAATTTCCTCCCATACTGCATACAAAGGACAAGATATTTGAAGCAGATAAGTATGTTCAGGACATGGATGAAATGTACAAGAAGGTCAAAGTGGCCTTACAAAGGACTCAGGCAAAGCAAAAGAAAGCAGCTGATCGTCACCGTCCTGAAGTGGTATATTCACTTGGTGATTGGGTGCTTTTACGCTTTGAAAAGGCAAGGTTAAAGAAGATGAAGGGCAAGGAAAGACTATTTCCAAAGCTCAGCATGCGTTACTATGGGCCTTTTCAAGTGTTCGACATAATCAGTGATGTTGCATATAGGCTGAAATTGCCTAACAGTTGGAAGATTCACAATGCGTTTCATGTGAGTCTTCTCAGACCCTATGTGGGTGATGTGCCAGAAGATATGCCAGCTGAAGATCAGCCGGAAGTCGAGGAACTTGACGAGATCTTGGTCCCCAAACAGATTTTGGCACACAAAGAAAGGAAAGTGAAAGGCAAGGTTGCTAGGCGTTACTTGGTAAAGTTCAGAAACTATCCACCAATGGATGCTAAGTGGATGGAAGAAGGTGAACTTGCAGAGTCACCAACTGTGTTATCACTTTACCTTGAAGCCTTCGATTTGCAACCTACCTTGACCCCTTGAGTTTCAAAGCTAAATGGATTGTCAGTGTGACAATGGCTTCTAAGACAAATGATGTACATGGTATTTAAAGTGAGCTCAAATCAAATACCTGTTACATGAAAGTTAGAGCTGTACAGATTGTCAGTTTGGCAATTGCTCTTATGAAATGTCCAAGAGTTTGGTTAGTGCTATAGAAGTGAGTATTTCTTGTCAGTTTGTCAAGGATACAGTGATTGCTTCTATTGAAGCGTACATGTGTAACTGCATTCTTAAATTGTCGGTTTGGGTATGCTCGAAAGTGTTACGGGATCCAACGTGTACTATAAGACAGTGGCAAAATGTGCAGCTACCATTTTGTCATTGGAAAGTTAGTGACTCAAAGCAATGGCAGAGTGCGAAGCTACCACTATGTCATTGGGACAAGGTTCACACGCAGGCAATACATGAGTCGACGAGGTGTTGAATACACCAGGGTTGACAATGAGCATGTATGTGTCGTATATGTGTCGACAGGTGTTGAATACATCAGTGTTGACAGTAAGCATGTACGACATAGATGCAAACTAGGACGTTTGAGATTTCAAGAGGGGGGTATGTCACCAGCGTGTGACTACTATCTATCCTTTTTGTTGATTTTTTTCTTATTATCTATTTACTTTCACTTTTTGGAAACACCCCTCGGGAAATCTAACTGCCCTGCATTGCATAGCTAGTGTGGAACTGTCGAGAGGGAGTCCAGGCCTGAGAGCAAGAGAGCACTAAGGTTGGACAAGGACTATGGTTAGCCAAGTGGGGTCATTGACTAGCCAAACTGGAATCCTTTGCTACAGAGGCTACATTTCAGTTCTGGATATGGCCGCAGTGTACAAAGAGGGTCGGATGACCTAGAAAGATACAATGGTAGCATCTCCTACAATTTAGGGAACTGCTATTTTGGCACCTGAAAATGTGTTGACGTCATTATCTCCGAAATGACAAGGGGAACATTTTCTTACTCTGCCGTGAAGTCAACTGGGCAACCGGTTGGGAGATTTTTAGGCGGCAACCCCGAAACGGGAAAATGCTTGTAAATGTGCCAAGTGGCACATTCTCGTGCACTTGCCTCATGCAACAAGAAGTGGCGTTGAATTTAGGAGGGGGAGAGCCTCATTTTCAGATTTGTCACAGGTTAAGAGCTATGGAGTGCTTGCTTTCCCTTTTATGCACAGTGCGGTGCCAGGAGTGATGCCCTGCACGCTACGCACTGCCCTCTCTCTCCCCTTTGGCAATATGTTATGCCCCTCTAGTGAGCTCTTCATTTGACCAATGTACAGTTGTGTGGGTTCATGCGCGATTGCAGAGGCAAGAGCCTCTTGCACAGGTACTGGATTAGCTAGCGGCTAATCCCCCCGCAGGTACAGGTGAATTCGGAGAGGTTTCACGCCAGAAATCTCGTCCGATTCAGAGGGCAAGTAGCCCTACAGGTGCGGGAGCTCGAGGACTTGCTACGGATGCGACCGGCATGCGAAACGGAGCCCGAAACAGTAAATTACAGCCTGCTGTGTATTTTTGCAGGTTTAGGGTTTTGGCCCTAAACGGACCCTAGTACAACCAGGAGGTTCGGGGACGCAAGGGGACCGCTGTACAGGTGATCTGACGCATTTTCAGGGCTGAAAACAGAGAATTCAGCGTGCTGCAGATTCTCGCCAGGTTTTGCAAAGTGCCCGTATGCGTCGGGAAAGTCGGCCAATGCGTGGGAATACTGACTGTGAAGGGTTCTAGTACAGTTATGCTGCCGAAATCGGGCTGGAACATTGGAAATTCAGCCGAGTTCGTGCGGGGCAGCTTCTAGGGAACCACAGCGTTTATTCCCTCTTTTGAACAATAAAGAAATACCGAAAGGGGCGCCTAAGTTAGGGGCCAATCTGGTGTCCGTCTACTCATACAGGTGCAATCTAGCAGCATGTATCCCTCTCCCCTTTTGTTGTGTCTTGAAAGTACAGGTAAAATAGACGACTAATAATGGGTGAAAGCTAAATCAAGGTTTGAAGTAAAGTCTACCACCCTTTTTGGATTATACAGGCCGGTTTCAGTTTATCTAGCTTCGCCTACCTTGCCTAGCTTCGCCGACCTGCCTTGCATTGTTCTCCCATCGCCTGGTCCAACATTGGCACCTTAATCTGAATCGATGGAATTCTCTGATCTACCAACTGATTCTCTTTCCTTTCTTTCCTTGTGCCCTGGGACCTGTGGGTAGTCTCCCTAGCCGGGTGAGATGGATACTTTCCTATTTGTAGGATAAGTCAATGAGACGGCATGTTTCCAAATCCTTGCTTAGAATGTCCCAGAAGTCTTTGAATAAAATCAGACTTCTGTTCCAAACAATACTCTCGAATCTCTTTTGGCAAACCACAGCAAAACCGCTCAATCTGGTCCATCAAAGTAATCTTCCGAAAAGAAGACACTGGCAAATTAGTACCCCAAAACCTCGCGGTGGTCATCCAATGTATCTTTCTTAGTCATTCTCAAATGATGCCAAGCCGTGATGACATCTCTTTCATATTCGTCTAATATCCAAGTTGACGTGAAAATTTTCTTGAATTTTACCCACGTCGCGGGTTGAAACCGGCCCGTAGACTCGCTAAAGGGCTGTTGTCACAAACTGCTACGTGTCAAAGCCCTGAAGAATGGAGCCAACTTGCAGATCCTAGCAAGGGGCCTAAACCCTAAGAAGAACAAGTAACAGAAGAAGAAGTCCTACCAACTTATGGAGATCCCGTCCGATGGGGCCCCAATGACATAAAGGAATTAAAATAAAGCAGGACCCACACACACACACACACGCAAGCACTGATGACATGGCAGCTGAACGAACACTCTGCGTTTTGCGTTGACTGCTAACGTGGCAGTTGTATGGAATTGTGCCAAACACGCTGTTAGCTTTTTGACATTGCTTTTGGACCAGAAGCTTTTGAGTTTTAAAGGCTTTTCACTGTAACTGCTTTTCAGGCCAAGGGCCTTTAAATATGAGGTTAGGGCTCATTCTCTGGCATGCTTCCGGGAGAAGGTGCAGAGTTTGGAGTACCGGCTTGTATTGTGTTGATGCAATATAAAGAAATACCGAAAGGGGCGCCAAGGTTTGGGGCCAATACCTCTGGGGTGGAATTCCACCACTCCGTGTCGCGTGTCGTCTCTCTCTTTCAGTTCAGTTGTTATTCAAGTGCAAAAAGTCTGTTCAATCTGTTCTTTTCTATTGGCACGTGGTCCCCGTCTTGTGACAGTTGTAGACTTAGCTTTCACCAATCTTTACATTGTTTAGCATTACTCGAACTTTACTACACAAAGGAACTTCACGAATAAACCTGAGACTAGAATTCAACACGTCACGACTCGATAGCTAGAGCGCTCCCAAGTAGACAGTGACACCTTGTAGGTCCCAAAGATCAGCACCCCTTTCGGTATTATTGCAAACAAATGATTTGAACGCTTTCACCTAACTCTCACCAAGCTGTCCAAACCTTTCCATGGCTGTAATTGCGGGTTTCTGACCCAACTTCGACAACATAACAGGGCCAAAACCTCTGTAGATCAAAAGTACACATCTAGGACACCTTCCCTTGTATTTTCAAAGCTTTCCAATGAGCTGCCAGTCTATTTCATCATGATGTGATTCCCTATTTTGTCATTGTCAAGTGCCCAAAGCCTTGTATAAGCATCCCAAGGTTTTCCCTAGGCTCCCCTCGTGATTTCTTGCAGTTTAGGTGCAAAACCCTAAACTTGCAAAAAAAACACAGCAGGATGTAATTTTCTGTTTTGGATCATTTTGAGTGGAGCGTACTCAAGTGCTCCCACACGTAATGGGACAGTTCCCTTTTGAATCGGACGAGTTTTCATGCGAGAAAACTCTCCGTTTTCACAATCCTTCGCGAAAGAATTGTACAATGTACATACCTGTGGGGGATTAGCAATTAGCTAATTTGGTTCCTGTACATAAGGCTCTTCCCTTTGCAAACGTGCATAAAAACCCCAGAACTATACATGGTTATCTGAGAAGCCCAACTAGTGGGGCATTACCATATGTGCAAAGGGGAG
Source organism: Adiantum capillus-veneris (assembly GCF_014529385.1). Lineage (NCBI taxonomy): Eukaryota > Viridiplantae > Streptophyta > Polypodiopsida > Polypodiales > Pteridaceae > Adiantum > Adiantum capillus-veneris. Next base: position 148,558,814 of record NC_140943.1, read on the forward strand.
AGAGATGTGCGACAGCAAATCATCGCGCTACTTTAGACAAGGGAGGAGGCAAGCTTTCCATTAAAGTTGTGATCACCTGCACCCACTACTCACACACACTGTAGTCATTTATGAGCTCCAAAAATCAGCCCCCTCTCAAAAATGGGCACCCCCTCTTGGATGAGACTTCTGGAGTGTGTGTGTGTGTGTGTTGGCCTGCAGATTGCTCTCCTGTTGCCATGTGTCAAGTTTTTTTCTTTTGGGTTTAATTTCGTAGTATACGTAGGTTGTAATCCAAAGGCCTCAAGGCAATGCTGCAATATATTCAATGACTCTAGCAGTTGACACTCTTCCATCTACTTTGCATCCATAAGTGGATAGTCTTGCAACTCTTTCCTTAACTTTTCTTTCCTTATGTGCCAAAATCTGCGCACGTACCAAGATCTCATCTAGTTCCTCAACTTTTGGTTGATCCTCATTTGGCATATCTTCTGGCACATCACCCAAAAGGTGAACGCATTATAAATCTTCCGAGTGTCAGGCAATTTCAGCCTATAAGCATCATCGTTAATCTTATCAAGTACGTGAAAAGGCCCATAGAAATGCATACTAAGCTTCACAAACCACCTTTCCTTGCCCTTCACCTTTTTTAACATTGCCTTTTCAAACCGCAAAAAGACCCAACACTAGGTGAAAACAAAAATTCTCGTCGGTGACGATCAGCAACCTTTTTCTGCTTTGCCTAAGTCTTCTCCAAGGCATCCTTGATCTTCTTATACATTTCATCCATGTTCTCTACATATCAATCTGCTTTTAAAATCTTATCCTGTGTGCAAAATGGGAGGAACCTTTTTGCCACCCTCAACAATTCCAAAAGGTGCCTTGCATGTTGACTAATGCACCGTATTGTTGTATGCATGTACTCAAGCATGGGTAAATACAGTTCCCACTTGCCCTTATTATGTGACACATAGCATTTCAGCAGATCTAAGACAGTAGAATTAGCCTCTTCTCATTGTCCCTCAATTCGTGGATGAAATGAGGAGGAAAACTTGAGCGTAGAGCCCATGTTTTCAAACAAGCCTCTCCAAAACAGGCTCGTCATACGAGGATCACGATCACTGACAATAGACTATGGCATACCATGGTACTCATGCCATCTGATCAGATTTTATCTTCTTTCTGACAGAAATAAAATGGATTTGCTTATTGAACTTGCAAATAATGGTCCATTTACCATCATTCCCTTCCCAATCGAGGTTCCTGGAAGATCAAAGATAAAATCCATAGCAATACTTTCCCATGGCTTATCTGGAATAGGCAATGGTTATAATAACCCCGGTGCCTTTTGCTTGCCAAACTTGACCTTTTGGCAAATTATGCATAATCGACAAAGGCATCCACATCTCTCCTCAAGGTAGGCCAATAAAAGAATGTCTCGACCGCTTTCACTATCGCATCTATACCACGATGCCCTACATACAGTGGGACGTGACTTTCTACCATAACCTTATGTCGCAATGGCCTAGTGACACATAGTCTACCATGCATCATCATAAAACCGTCCCAAGAAGGTAGTCCTCACAATGTTGTCTATCTTGCAATTGTTTAAAGATTCTTGCAAAATCTTCATCAATATCACACCTTCATGACACATGTCATCAAGCTCATGATGTTATATAAGGAATTAACACAGCTGAAATTTGTGGCTTTCTTGATAACACATCAGCCACAACATTCTTCTTGCCTTCCACATGCACAACCTGAAAGTGGAACATAGAGAGAATGTTCGCCCATCGCGTACGCTTTTTAGATAACTTGGACTGTATCAAGAACTATCGCAAGGTTTGATGATCTATTTCGACAACAAACCTAGCGGGTAGTATTTCCAACTTCAAAGCACATGAATTATGGCCAATAGCTCCTTCTTATAGATTTGCGTAGTCTTTTCGGGCCCGGTTCTGCTTTCATAAGCTACCACCCGACCATCTTGCATTAACACTACCTCAATACTATTGCCACACGCATCACCATAGACCACGAATGGCTTCCTAAGATCTAGCAAAACAATTATGGGATCCAACATCATCTTTTCCTTTAAGAGATTAGTTGAAATCTCTTTTTGTGTCCATTTGGAAGTGACCTCTTTCTTTTGCAAAGCATGTAGGGGTGAAGCAATCTCGGTAAAAGTTCCTGATAAATCTTCTATGGTAAGAACACAATTTCAAGAAGCTACAGACATCACACACAGTCTTCAAGTTTGGCTTCAACCTTGGCAAGATCCATTCGGACACCATCCATTGACACTACGCGGAGCTCTTCGAACACAATGGTCAAGTGACGTCTATGCTCCTCTTCATTCTTTGAATAGACTCTCATGTCATCAAAGAATGTGCCAACAAACTTTTGATGTGAACAGAAAATCCGATCCATTGAACGTAGCAGGAGAATTTGTAAGACCAAATGGCATCACTAAGAGCTCATAAAGACCAAATGTCATCTTAAATGCAATCTTATGAACTCCTCTGGCCTGATACGAATCAAATGGTACCCACTTTTAAGATCTATCCTATTGAAAATTGCTGCACCCTCTAAACAGTCAAGAATATCACCAATCCTTGGAATTGAAACCTGTTCTTGATGGTATTCTTATTTAACACACGGTAATGAATATACATGCGCCAAGAGCCATCCTTCTTCTGCACTAGAAGCACTAGGTAGCAAAAGGGTGAAGAACTAGGTTGAATGATTCCTTTTTCTAGCAGCTCTTGTACTTGGCTCATGATCTCTTTCTGTTGGGCCTCACTAACCCTGTAGGGAGGCCTATTTGGGTGGGCTACAACCTGGCACCAAATCTATCGCATGATCCTCAGGCCTCTCTGGCGACAATTGAGACGGTAATGAGTCAGAAAAATAGTCACTAACCTTACTTTATCTAACACAAATGACTCACAATTATCTGAAACATCACGGGTAAAAATCAAGTACACAGAAAGATGATTTTTAAATACATAGCCGAAGCTGATACAAAAGGGATAGACTCCCATTTAAGCTTTAGATCCAAGATGTGAGTTTTGCCCCTATATTGAAGGGTGATCGTTTGTTGAAGACATCCAGTACTCCATGTATACGGAACATCCATGTGTCCACATACGACTCGATATGCAAACGCAGCTTTCCAATGATGGGACTAACACACTCTAAGTAGCCAGAGCATGCCAAACCTACCTCTGTCGTGCACTCTATCTCTTCAGCTTTGATGCCCAATTTGATAGCCAACTTCGGTGAGATAAAGTTTGCCTTAGCACCTAGATCAAAGAAAATAAGTGATGTCTGATCCCTAACTTTACCCACTCTGCATAACTCTGCTGTGGATTTGGGCTTCTTCTCTTTCTTGTCCTCTTTGTTCCCTGAGTCAATTGGCCTCTTTCTCTATGGACAATCTGCAACAAAATAACCAGGCTGCTCACAAATAAAGCATTTGTTCTCAGCCATTAAAGCCTTCTACTCTTCGAGCGACTTGCGCATAAAGACTTCGTTTGTTGTTTCTTTGCATGTCCTCCAGACGTCTCGGTTGAGTCCTTAGCTTTCTCTGCCTTTTATGACCTCTAGGACGCTTCAAGAGTCACTTTCACAAAGGACTTCTTTGCTGAATTTTTCTTTGGCTGGCCCCTTTTCACGTTGCCCTGGAATCCACTGTCCTCTTCCGTCAACAAGGCATGACCAGTGTTGGCAACTTCCATAAGCTGAGTAAGGGTAGCCACTATGTTCTTTGTGCAATAGTTTCTATAAGCCCTTTAGTCAGCCCACAACAATACTTCTCAATCTGCTCTGTCAGTGGCACAAACCTGTAGGAAGTTACTAAGAGTAGATCTTAACAGAACTTCCGATTGTACTCCTAAGCTTTTGCAAGAAGCCGCATTCAGTTGGTGCCAATCCGTCATGACATCGGCTTCAAATTCATTTGACAACCATGCAGATGCAAACATTTGCTTAAACTAAACGCATGTGGGGGGTGCCTATCCTTGCATCAACAATGTCATCCACCATGAACGTGCATTTTCTTTCAAGAAAGTGGTAGCTTTCTTGACCTTGGAGGCCTCTATAAAATCCCCCGCTGCATAAGACGTATCAAATTGTTGGGAGGAAAGTAAGAGCCTTCGTCTTGTCCTCAAATCCAATGAAAGTCACAGTTGCACCACCTTCTTTGTATGGTTTTTGGCTTTTCCAACATTTCCAAATTATCATAGGGCAATGGTAGGGTGAAACACGCTTGGACACTCCAAGCAAGAAATCAATAGCTACACACGAACAGAAACTTCAAAATCACTAAGCTTTAATAAATAAATATATATATATATATATAGAGAGAGAGAGAGAGTCGACACGACAAGGCGGAGTTCCACGCCCAGAAGCATTGAAACAGGGTTGGACACTCCACGCGAGAAATCAATAGCTACACACAAACAGAAACTTCAAAATAATTGAGCTTTATTAGAGAGAAGAAGAAGAAGAAGAAGATTGTTTTAACGTCATAGGAAACTATCCCAAGAGACCTTAAAGATCTATCCGACGAGGAGAGTTGAACTCAAGACATGTTATTCAAGAGGGAAATGTGTCACAAAGTGATGACGTGTCTGCCCGAGAGCATGCGGGAAACCCTAGCCCTGACCGCTGCTGAAAACCCTAATTCAGTAAACCCTAACCCTAAAACCTGCAAACCCTAAAATCTGCCAAAACCTAACCCTAACCCTAAAAGCAGCATATGAAAATGCGAAATGGCGTTGACTGAATTTGCTGCTTTTGCGTCAATTTTTGCATTATTTCTCCACGCAAATTGTGTGTGTGTGTGTGTGTGTGTGTGTGTGTGTGTGAGAGAGAGAGAGAGAGAGAGAGAGAGAGAGAGAGAGAGAGAGAGATTATGTGCTTTATTTTATGAAAACTCTCCTGAGTGAGAGAGAGAGAGAGAATTTTGCTTTTGGAACTGAAGCTTTTGGGGCTTTGCTTTTGGGCATCCCTTGTAAACTTTAAATAAGTGGATTAGGGCTCACTCTGCAGAGCATCTGGACGCAGAGTCTGAGAGTGAAATCCTAACCGCTCTCTTGTACTTTGATCATTGATTAATACATAAAGAAATACCGAAAGGGGCGCCAGTCTTTGGGGCCAATATCTCTAGGCACGGAACTCCGTCGGGCCAGTGTAAATCTATTGTGATCTGTGAATTGTTTTGAAGTGGTTATTTGGTGGTGTTGTGATTGATTCTTGACTTGGAGTGTCCAAGTCTGTTACAAAATGGCATAACCAATCTACCACACCTGAGAGAGAGAGTCGACACGGCACGGCGGAGTTCCGCGACCAGAAGCATTGGCCCCAAAGATTGGCACCCCATCCGGTATTTCTTAATCATTGATCATTGCAAAGTACAACTCCCAAAGGACCTCTACTCTCAGACTCTGCGTCCAAATGCCCTGCAGAGTGAGGCCCCAGGGGCTCTTTCATTCTTACAAGGAATGCCCCAAAAGCAAAGCCCCAAAAATAATCACTTCAAAAGAACTTCTCCCCAAAAGCATCTGCTCTCAAAAGCTAGCGTTGAGTCTGGAGACTCCCAAAAGCATCCGTAATTTTCCGAAATTGTACAACATGCCACGTGGCACTAGCAGCACAAAACGCGAAAATCCATACAGGCCTGCCACGTCAGTATCTGTACGATCTGCCACGTAAGCATGTCGACGCGATTTACAGAAATCTCTTCCGAGGTCAAGCTTTCGGCTTTTAGGGTTTCATGCCCCGACCTTTGCTTCATAAGTTCTCTTAGTTGATCGGTTTAGTCTCTCTTGTCCACTCGACCATCTCTCTTCCAGTTGGGCCTCTTTGTGACATAGGGACATCGGTGCCCCTTGGCTGTTCACATTTTGGATCCCTAGTGCCATAGTTGCCTACTGGTTGGAAAAAACAGTTATGCCAAAATTGCCATGTGGCACCCCAAACTGGCCCTGATTACACTGAAACCCTTGCTGGAGGCCGATATTACCATACATAAGGTTTGGCATCATGCCTTGCATACCCCCAAAGACTGTTACTCGCATGTACTGCTGATTTTGGAGCACAGATCTACCTCCAAAATACCTAGGATGTACCGTGGGTGGTGGAAAAACCTAATGCATAGCTTGGAAATTAACTCCCTGTCCTTTCAAGCAAACAGTTGGACTTTGAAAGGTGGCTTGTTGAACTTGTAAAGCCTGTGGAACTGGCGTCCTAACCACGTGTTCATGGACAAAAGGAATTTGTCCTAGAGCCCCAACTGACTCCACGACATGCAAGTGTTCCCTGCCCTGCTGATACACATAAGGAATCTGGGCTTGAGCCTTGACAAGCTTTACTGCATAAGAAAGTTGCATTTGTCTGTTGTGACACTAGTGGAGCTTGCAAAAATTCCATAATCCTAGGATTCTGCACCAACCGAGAAAACACATTCACAACAGCAACAACCTGTCTCCTACACACATCCTCGTCTAGTTGCCCAGTCATAAACCCTTGAACTTGTGGAGCATTCACATCAACAAAAGGTAGTCCAATGGTATATCGCTCACACTGGTCCTCCAAAAGAATCAACTTGAAGAAAGACACCGAAAGGTAGAAATCGAGGAACCTTTGCTTGTAGTCTTCCATGGTCTCTATGGCAAGCATTTTCAAGTTCCCCCATTCTGAGAGAATCTGGACTTCAAAGAGAAAAGTCATATAACTACGTGCAAAAATTGCCTTGAAAGTTTGCCATGTCCATTGAGCATGTGGTTGTGTCATGATTGAACTCCGCCACTACATAGCATTATCTTGTAAGAAATCCCGCTGCTCGAGAAATTTTGGATTCTTCTATATAGTTCCCCAAAGCATAGATATTGTCGAACTGCTGGAGGAACTCCAATGCTTTCTTCCGATCTTTCACCCCATAAAAGGTGAAAAATTTGACTGTGGTGCCGCCATCTTTGAAATCCTTAGGCTAGTTAGGCGTGTACCCCAGGCATAGATAATACAGGTATCCAATGTCCATACGGGCTCCAATCGTTGTACCTTGGTGGCGGTGGTGGTGGGGGAGGTGGTGGCAACGCCGATGGCAAAGGCAGTAGCACTGGATCAAGGTCAAATGGCTACACCTGGACCAGGACGAGAAGGACTAGATTAGGGATGAGGAGGACTAGACCAAGACGAGGACTGGGTGGACCAGGGCGAGAGAGGGCTGGACCAGCAAGGTGAGAGACTAGACCAGCTAGATTAAGCTGTCTAGGGTGAAACTGGACCAGACCGGCACAGGCGAGACGAAGAAAAACCAGCTAGCTGCTTTACTTGTACTCAACAGAGAGTGAGACTTCAATTGAGGTCCCACCGTGATCGCCAAAATGAGAGCACCTGTAGCGCGGATAATGTGTCGTGCTCTCTACAGTGTGGGTGCCCCTCAGTGCAATGTGTGTGACAATCTCACTCAAACAAATGGAAACTCTCTCAAACAGAATGAAACACAGAAACAATGGATAACAACAGAGACACAACAGTGGACCATAACATGTGGACTCGACTAGCTCAAAGAACCATGTACAGACTCTGGCGTGGCATCACACTCAGCTCCAGCCCAAGACTCATAGGTACAAATGGGGGTGTCGAGGCTCAGATGTGCAGGGATGGTGAAACAGTGCTCTGTGCAAGACTCGCTGCTCTCGACGACGATGCTGGACCAAAGGTGAAGCCCATGATGATAATGACCCAACGGCTCATAAATGTCAGCCACCTAAGCCAATCTCCAAAGTGAGTGGTGGTGGTGACCTGGCCACGATGTCCACTAGACCACCATCCGTATCCTGCCACGTGTCACTGCCCAGCCCAGCCCACAGAGTCCGTCCAGAGTCTGACTAGTGTGAACCAGGCCAGACCAACCATACTAACTGAGTGTCTTGTGAAAGTGACACTGTAGCCTGCTACACTTGTCTGTTCTTTTCTGTTGGCACATGGTGCCCTTCCCGTTACAGTGGTATCATAGCTCCAATCGTGTGCTTTTCTAAAAGCATACCGGTCCTTCCCAATACAGACAAAGTACTATGGCGTTCATGAAGTGAGAAGAGTACACGTAGTTTCTCCTTGACGAGCTTTGCGACATTCTTTCACGGCATATGCAGTAGAATCTCCAGATGCTGCAGGGTTTTCAAGAGTTTCTAAAGTACATGTTACCTAATCTGATGCCTCAAGTGGTACCCCCTCCTCCAGCACTAGAAAGTGCGAGAGCTTCCAACCGACAACTTTCCCAGCCGTCTATTCTGATCGGGGGAGTCTTCAGGAAGTTGGTCTAGTCACTCGCCTGGTCTAGTAGAGTCTAGTTCACTGTTCAACCAGGTGAAGTTCTTCTTGCCCAAAGCTTGGTTGGGGTGGTGGTTATTGCATGACACATACAAGGCGATCATTAGAGCGTCAGCGCACTACTGAGCCCCCAGAAGTACTACCACAGACGACGCCAACCTTTGGTACCCAGTAGAAGTATATTAACACCATCACCCATACCTACACATACAGCTCCCTCCATTCCTTCAACCGGTTGTACATCCTCCTCCAGTCACCTTCTCCGGTAAGGCTCTCCCCCATTTTGTTACAGCAAGCTAGTGAGATCCAGGCTCAGGAGCAAGAGGCCATGGAGGAGCTCACTAGTGTTCTGGCCAAGGTGAACATCAAGTTCCCTACCTTCAAGGGTCTCTCCACAGAGGATGCTGATGACCATGCTCGGAGGTTTGTTTCTCTTTGCAGAGGTCGTGGCCTCAATAGAGAAGACGCCTACCTTGTGCTCTTTCCGTCCACCTTGGATGGTCTTGCAGATAAATGGTACAGCCAGTTTGCTGAAAACCACTTTGCTACTTGGACTATGTTAAGACAGCAGTTCTGTGAAGCTTTCCGACCTGGGGATTATCAAGAAAAGATTCTAGATGAGTTGGCCAACCTGTTGCTCCAGCCCAAGGAGACATTTGCCGAGCTCATGACCAGAACAAAGTCCCTGGTCGCCAAGCTGCCTCAACAACCAAGAGAATTTATGGTGAAGAAGTGGGTAGAGAAGGCTCTGCCTAAGACTTCTCAACAAAAGCTCAGAGAAAGTCTCCGTCCTGAAGCCAATCTGGAGGACTTTGTTGCTGCTGCTACTAGAATAGAGGGAGCTAGGAAGCTGTTCATTGACTCTCCTCAGGTAGAAACTGCCCCTGTACTCGTGGACAGTCCATCAGACCCCTTGACTTCTTTACGCAGGGAACTGGAAGCCCTAAAGTTACAGCGGGCCCTTCAAGAAGAGAGATCCTTCTCTCTTAGACAGGAGAAGCCCCCACATCAAGAGGCTTATGATCAACTTAAAAAGAGAGCTAGAAGAGCTCAGGTCTCAGCAGGAGACTAAGGCTATGGTATGGTGTAGCTCATGTCGATCTCCAGGGTATCCTTCTCAGGACTGCCCACTTCGAGCTTACTGCCATTTCTGCGAGAAGCCTGGCCATGATGACAAAGAGTGCTATTATCTGAAGGGAATGCGGCAACTACAACAGAGCCTCGCCCCCAACCTTCAACAAGGGTTGACACCTACATCCAACATGGTTTCACCCTATGGTCATCAACACCCTATGCCACCTCTGCTGACAACACCTCCTATGCAAGGTATGCACAACAACTTCGCATCTCCCAATTTTTATCATGCTAATGCTCTCTCAACCCCTCAGAGCTTCTACACGTCACCCTCAAACTCCATGCAACAACCACCTCGTCCGCCGTTCCGTCCCTCCAATCGGCCCATTTTATGCTACAGATGTGGAGAGTATGGGCATTATCAGAGCAAATGCCCTCTGCCAGAAGGCTCTCCTCCGTGCCAACTTTGCCCTGAGGCTCAGGATCACTACACTAAGGATTGTCCAAAACAACGCGCCTCTACCTCTGCGAGCCCAAGTCAGAGCCAACCTGAATTCACCTTTCCCAAGATCAATTTGATAGCAGTTAGTACCAACCCCAAGTCACCACTTTCTGCCCATATGATTGCCTCTCAAGACAAGTTGCAGCTGGTAGAGGAGCCAGCTGGTGTCCTCACACGAGCTCAGAGGGCAGCCCTCGGCCTCAATCTTGCAGCAGGTACAGCCCTTTCCTCCCCAATGCCTACACCTCCTCCAGTAGCTGACATGCCATCCCCTAGTGCTAAGAAAGGATCTTTTACTATGCTCTCCGATATTGATGGGGCTTTCTTAGAAGCAGTTGCTGACTTACAAAAGATCAAGGAAACTAAGAAGACACTGATCCCAAGAGAAAAACCTACAGCAGAGACTATATTGAAGAATACCTTTCAGCAAGTGTCATTGTATGACATGCTTCGACTTGATGCAAATTTTCGAAGTGACACCCTTGCCATCATTCAATCTCTGTACCCTGGTGCAAGGTCTAGTGGCGGGCACCTCCTAGTGCAGCCCTCCGAATCCTACATGATATCCTATCCCGAAGCTTCACTTACTGATTACAGGAATCCGCGTCTAACCGTTTCTATTATGAGCCACGAATTCTCAGGGGTCATAGTAGATGGTGGGTCGGGTATCAACCTGATGCCTAAATTCACTATGCTGGCATTGGGTCTCCAGCCCACTAGGCCTGCCCCATTCACAGTGACTTTGGCCGACCAGAGGACTGTCTACCCCTTGGGCATTGTAGAAAAGGTGCCTCTGCAGGTTCAAGATTTCACATTCAGCTTGGATTTTGTGGTGGTTCGCCTTCCCCGGGTAGAAGGCGGCTTCCCATTGCTCATTGGCAGACCATGGCTACGACACACGAAAGCACTACATGATTGGGGAAACGATGCAATGTGGATACGAACCCCTGGCTCCCCAATGCAACCGATTCGCCTTGAAGGCGGAATGGATCCGGTGGTGCATCATAGTTCCCTGTCCATGGAGTCCAATCCCGAACTGGAACAACCTACTCTGCCGGATGGGTCAGATGAAGACTTGCTGGAGTGGTTGGAGGCTACCAAATCTATGCTTTGTTATGGAGTCTCTATTCACTCTTTGCCTGAAGGAACACCCTCTTCAAATGATTCCACAGCAACTCAATCTAATGTGCCACCTGAGCCTATAAAGAAGCATAAAAGCAGTAAGAAATCTCTTCTACAGCAGTTCACTCCCCTTCAAACATCAACCCCTTTGGTGTCTGCTTCTCAGACCAGAACAAAGCTCTCCTCTGTGTCTAGCAAACTCCCTTCACCGAACCCGTCCTGCAAGATGAATTCCAAGATCATGATATCTCTCTTGCTCATGATAGCTGCGTGCTCTTTATTTGCACCCTACCCTTCCTATCTCCCCCTCACCCTCGAGCTAATCCCTCCCTCTCCCCTCGCCCTACCCTCCCCCTCTCCCCCTCGCCCTCGCCCCTACCCTCACCCTCGAGCTAATCCCTCAACCTCCCCTCGCCCTACCCTCCCCCTCTCCCCCTCGCCCTGGCCCCTACCCTCGCCCTCGCCCCCCTTTCCCCCTCGCCCCTAGCCCCTAGCCCCTAGTCCCTTGCCCCTAGCCCTAGTCCTTGGTCCCTAGTCCCTAGCCCCTAGCCTCTAGTCCCTCGCCCCTAGTCCCTCGCCCATGGCCCCTAGCCCCTAGCCCCTGGTCCCTAGTCCCTAGCCCCTGTCCCTCGCCCTTGCCCCTAGTCCCTGGTCCTTGGTCCCTAGCCCCTAGCCCTAGTCCCTAGTCCCTCGCCCCTAGCCCCTAGCCCCTAGCCCCTCGCCCTCGCCCTTGGCCCCTCGCCCCTGGCCCCTAGCCCCTGGTCCCTAGCCCCTAGTCCCTAGTCCCTAGCCCCTAGCCCCTGGTCCCTAGTCCCTGGCCCCTAGCCCTAGTCCCTCGCCCCTAGCCCCTAGCCCCTTGCCCCTAGTCCCTGGTCCCTGGTCCCTAGCCCCTAGCCCTAGTCCCTAGCCCCTAGCCCTAGTCCCTAGTCCCTCGCCCTCGCCCTCGCCCTCGCCCTCGCCCTCGCCCCTGGCCCTCGCCCTTGGCCCCTCGCCCCTAGCCCCTAGTCCCTAGTCCCTCGCCCCTAGCCCCTAGTCCCTAGCCTCTAGTCCCTAGCCCCTCGCCCCTAGTCCCTAGTCCCTAGCCTCTAGTCCCTAGCCCCTAGCCCCTAGTCCCTAGCCCCTAGCCTCTAGTCCCTAGTCCCTAGTCCCTAGCCCCTCGCCCCTTGCCCCTCGCCCCTACCCACCGCTGCCCTCTCTAATAAACCCAACCTCAGCAGCAACCACTTTTGCCTCAGCAGATGATTTCTCGTGGCGGAACCGGCCACTACACTACTCTCAGACGTCTAAGAATGGCTAGGAAGTATCTCTTCAAGGAGCCAATAGCTATGAAATGGCTGGAATGCCTTCGAGCACATCTGATACAAGCTTTATGCCGATTGCAGCTTTGGCATCAGCCTTAGCATCAACTCCTCCTCAACAAGAGAGATTGATGTTGGGCGAGAAGCTGTATCCACTTGTAGAACATTTAGAACAGGATCACGCAGGAAAAGTTACCGGCATGTTACTGGAGATGATCAGCCAGAAGTTTTACATTTAATTGAATCTCCTGAGGCACTGAACTTGATTCTTCCATCTTCAGAACCCACAGAGTAGGTATCAGAAACAAGAAACGGGATCATCTTCAGTAGCCTCCAGCTCCCTTTGCAACCCAAAAATTCTCGACAAGGAGTCTGCGTTTCATTCTGCTTCGTGTCGAGAAGTCTGCATTTCAATCTGCTTTGTGAACCCTTCATGCTCTTCCTCAACAACTACGACTGGCCTCTGCAACTCCTTCAAGAGCCTCTCATATGCCTCCTTTAGAGCGACTACACTTCATTGGTTTTCAGCTTGAGAAGTGCCAAGAGTTTGTTGCAGCTCTTCACACTCTACTTGGAATTTCTTTAAATTCTTTGTCATCATCTCTGCATAAGAATCCGCCATCCTGTGTTGTGATCGAGCAAAGAAACCTCCTCCTCCAAAGTTGAATTCTCTTGCCAGCTGCAATCATTTCTTGCATGGGTGGGCCAAGCACCTGCTTCAAGAAAGATATACATGCAGTACCGATTGGTTTTATTTCACATTTTTTCAGGATCTCCTAGTTTTTCAATATTTCCTCTCACCGAGACGGTGAGCGGTCTTGTGGCGGGCAACCTGTAGCAGGCTACAGTGTCACTTTCACAAGACACTCAGTTAGTACGGTTGGTCTGGCCTGGTTCACACTAGTCGGACTCTGGACGGACTCTGTGGGCTGGGCTGGGCAGTGACACGTGGCAGGATATGGATGGTGGTCTAGTGGACATCGTGGCCAGGTCACCACCACCACTCACTTTGGAGATTGGCTTAGGTGGCTGACATTTATGAGCCGTTGGGTCATTATCATCATGGGCTTCACCTTTGGTCCAGCATCGTCGTCGAGAGCAGCGAGTCTTGCACAGAGCACTGTTTCACCATCCCTGCACATCTGAGCCTCGACACCCCCATTTGTACCTGTGAGTCCTGGGCTGGAGCTGAGTGTGCTGCCACGCCAGAGTCTGTACATGGTTCTTTGAGCTAGTCGAGTCCACATGTTATGGTCCACTGTTGTGTCTTTGTTGTTATCCATTGTTTCTATGTTTCATTCTGTTTGAGAGAGTTTCCATTTGTTTGAGTGAGATTGTCACGCACATTGCACTGAGGGGCACCCACACTGTAGAGAGCACGACACATTATCCGCGCTACAACAAGACAACTTTAAACACTTCAAAACAATTAACCTGAGAGAGTGCACAACACACGAGACGAGAAGTGACGAAGTTCCACCCTAAGAGAGCACTGGCCCCAAACCTTGACACCCCTTTTGGTATTTCTTTATATTGCTTCTTCAAAGTACAACTTTGAGGGACTCCGGCACTCTGCTCTGCTTCACCTTCCCAGTTGAATGCCAAAGGAAAAGCCTAGCCCATGTTTATAGAGGCCCTTGACCTATGTAAAAGGCAGAACATGAAAAGCACTAACTCTAAAAGCATCTGGCCTTCAAAAAGCTGACAGCGTAAAACAGGGAATTTCGTACACATGCCACGTCATCATGTTGCATCGCAATTCGTGGAAGTTCGTACAACCTACCACGTGGCACTGTCAGTGCAATTTGCAGGCGTCCATACACCTGCCACATCATCAGGTTTTACGCAAGAGATTGAGTGTGTGTGGGTTGGTCCTACTTTATTAAAGTTGGTGAGAACTGGTCTTTAAAAACGGCCACTCAGCAAGACTTTGCAAGTTGGAAAAACCTCTCTTATTGCTTCTACTTCTTCTTCTCTTAGGCTTTAGGCCTCTTGGCCAAGATCTGCAGGTCGGCTAGGGTGAGGCTCAGAGAGCCCTACCCCGCCGGGTCTTCAGTGGCTTGACATGTCAGTAGTTTGTGAGAACAAAATCGGTCGATGACTACCCAAATGTCATCATGCCCACTCTGAGTCTTGGGAAGATCAAAAATGAAGTCCATTGTTATAGTCTCCCAAGGTCGGCTAGGAATGGGCAAAGGTTGTAGGAGACTTATGCCGATCAAACTTAACTGTTTGGCACACAAACAACTGTGAACAAACTCGTCCACATCCTTTTTTGAGCCTTGGTCAATAGAAATATTTCTCCACACCATTCAAGGTGGTGTCAATGCCGCAATGCCTCGCACAAGGTCGACAATGGCACTCTGTCAAAACCTTGTTCTTCAACCCCTAAGTAACACACAACATTGTCTTCCGCATTAAATATCTTCCTTTAGAGCATAGCCTGCAACTGTCTCCCCACTCTGTAATCCATCAAAGATGTCTGCAAAATATGAGCCTGTGGCATACTAATCACCATATCCTCGAAATTCTGATGATGATGGATCGCTGAAATAGGCGATATTTGTGGCTTCCAAGACAACGCGTATGCCACCAAGTTCTTTCTCTTAACATGGACGATTTGAAAATGAAACTACGACAAAATGTTTGCCTATCATCTGCTTGACCGTCTCCTCCAAGTAGAAAATGGGGCCACTGAGTAAGAGCATGAATAACTGCCAAAAGCTCCTTCTCCTAAATCTGTGCAACCCGCTCTGTTCACAAGAACATTCGACTTTCATAAGGTACAACATGGCCCTCCTCCATTAAGACCGCCCCCAACCTGTGTACACATACCTCAAACTGTTTCTACAAATCTGGTAGAATCAACACGGGACCAATCGTCAACTTTTCCTTCAAAGTCTTAAATGCTGCAATCTGTGATGGTCCCCACGAAAAAGGAACCCCTTTCTGAGTCAAATTGTGCAAAGGAGAAACAATCTCCGCAAACTTTTGAATGAACCGCCTGTAGTGCGAACATAACCCTGAAAAGCTGCGAACTTCATGTACATTCTTCAAATCTGACCAATCTATAATGGTTTCGACCTTGGCCGAGTCCATCTTTACACCCTCCGAAGAGACAATAGTCCCAAAAAGTCTCTCTAGCAAAAAACACTCGCTCTTTTTTCCATTAACCACCAATCTATGTTTCCGTAATGCTTGGAAAACCTATAATAGATGGTGTATGTGCTCTGCCTCACTCTTGGAGAATACCATAATGTCGTCGAAAAAAGTGCCCACAAATGACCGGCACTATCTAAAAATCCTCTCCATCATCCAATTAAATGTTGCACGAGCATTCGTGAGGCCAAAAGGCATCACCAAATACTCGTACAATGCAAAGGATGTCCTAAATGCGCTCTTGTATACATCTCCAAGAGCGATCCTCGTCTGATGATAGCCACTTTTCAGGTCCGTTATGCTAAAGCATCTAGAGCCCTTAACCTGTCAAGGTATTCGGAACCTGTTCTTGATGGTGATTTTGTTGGGAGCTCTATAGTCAATGCACATTATCCAATATCCATCTTTCTTTAATACCAACGACATTGTGAACAATAAGGTGATGTATTGGGCTGAATTAGACTCTTTTCCAAAAGCTCTTTCACATTGATTTATAATTTCCTCTATCTGGGCTCTGCTAACTCTGTAGCGTGGTCAGTTCGGTAGCCTGCTGCCAGGAATCAAATCAATCGTGTGATCTTCAAGTCGCTGAGGAGGTAATTCTCCACGCAAACCCTCAGAGAAACAATTGGCTTATGTTTGCAAAAAATCTTGTCGTTCCTTCTCTAGGTCGAACAGATTGGACATTTTATTGTCATTTAACTCATTTAAGTAGATCGAGTAAACAAAAAAAATTAGATTCCATTACTTTTGAAGCGACCGAAGCCGATACAAGTGGGATGGACCGCTCTTCAATTTTACATCAAGTACATTATATCTACCCTTTTTATTCTTCAATGTCGCCTTCCTGGCCCTCTAGTCGACCACAACGCCGTTCTAATGGTACTAGGGGATTCCCAAAAGGACGTCACACCCTTCCAAAGGTATGATGTAAAAGTCCTCGTGCCCTACATACCCCTAACAATTCAACCAAAGTTTACCTATGACAGGTGTAATGGCAATATCCCGTCTTGGTGCCACTAGAACTGGCTTAGTTCTGCCTTCCAAAGGGATGATGTAAAAGTCCTCGTGCCCTACATACCCTTGACAGTTCAACCGGACAAGTGTAATGGTAATATCTGGTCCTGGTGCCAATGACAGGTGTAATGGCAATATCCCGTCCTGGTGCCGCTAGAACTGCCTTTGCCATCAGTCCCATTTCCTCGGCCGTAATTCCAAATTGAGCCGCCAATTCAGTGGCAGCTCTATCAAAAAAAATGAGCGCTTTGTGATCTCATACTTTGACCCACGCTCTGCAGAGTCTGTACTTTCATCCATTTGCTTTGGGTCGGTCCCCACAAAATCCGGTACCAATCATGCCTTGGTCTTTCCTTTCTTTGCTCGCTCCTTTGCCGCTTGGAACTCTCTGGCTTGTCCTCGGCCTAATCATTAGACACTTTGTTAGGGCACTTGGCAAGAACATGCCCTTGTTTCCCGTATCCATAACATTTGCCAACTTGGCTGACAATCTAGGGCCTGATGGTTTCTTCTCATGTTGCATCCCCTTCTCCTTGTTATGATTCAATTGGTTTGGCCCTCGTTGAGCACACACTTGTCTATCCGTTGGGTATTTCAGTTGTTCCGACGTGCTTTCCAAATCCTTGCTTGGCGTGACCCATGAGTCGTTGAATGGAGTCCACCTTTTGTAAACAGTAACAACGAATCCCCTTGGGTAAGCCACAACAAAACCGCTCAACTTGTTGTTTAAAAGTAATTTTCTTGAAGGAGGAAGCGGGTAGAAAAGTATCCCAAAAGCGCTCAGAGTGTCTTATTTGGTCATTCGGAGACGGTTCCACACTGTGATAACATCCTCTTCGTACTCTTTCGTGAGCCATGCGGAGGTAAAAACTTGTCTGAAATTTAACCATGCCGTGGGTGCTTCCTTTCGCAAAAGTAAGGTCGACCACCAAGTCTGGGCGTTGCCTTTCAAATAGGAGGATGCTTGTCGTACCTTGGAATGTTCGGAAAAGTGCCCTCCCGAGAAAACAATATCGAATTGTTGAATGAAGGCGAGAGCTTTGTGGGTGTCCTTATACCTTATATCCTGTACAAGTATCAAATTTAAGCTTAAAATCCTTGGTCTTCCCACCCTTCTGTTCATGCTTGTCGAACTCGCTTAGTCTGTAGCCTCGCCTCCGCCTTGTTCCAAACATTGTGTCCGAGGACGAGATCCTCGTCAGAACTCTCAAAATGCTTTTTGTACCTTCGAGATCCTTCTGGGATCTGTTCTACTTTGATTGTCTGTCCCTCCCGTTCTTCTTGCTCTTTCCAGTCCTTCTACGCTTCTGGTACTTCCCGTCTCCCTTGCTAGAGTCGAAGGAAGAGGAACTCTCCGAGCTGTCTAAGAACGAAGATGAATTGGGTCATCCTCAAAGCATACAAGTTTCTTGGATCTACTAACTGCTTTGAATATGGATTTCTGTGATGGGAATGGGATCGTGCTAGCTAGGGTGGATGAAAGGGAAACATCGTGCACGCAAGTGAGTGTGTGTTGGCTAGATTATCACTCAAGCGAATTAGGTTCCAAGATCAATTAACTTGGACTCATAAACACGATCTTGAGTATTTACTAAGCCATCACAAGCTCACCATAAACAAGGGAGATGTAATACAGAATAGATATGTTTATTCATTCATGATATGAGCTTTAAGTAGCTCTATAGCCTTGTATCACTACATGTGGGATGATTCCTTCTCTTCCCTCCTTCACTCATATTCTAGGACAAAGCTCACACTTTACAATCCTCCCCTTGAGGTTTGGACTAGGAAGAAACTGAAGAAACTAACATCTCTAGCACACTCCAATCCAAGAGAAAAAGAACATCTCCAATCCAAGAGACCATCCCTAATCCAAGAGACAAACTATCTCTAATCTAAGAGATACTCAAACACCTCCCCTCGAACAGATGTATAAAACTGAGACCAAGCTAGTCCAAGCTGTCTCCAAACAAATACAACTGAAAAGCAAAAGGCAAAACAAAAAAGCTAGAAAATGTCGTCGTAGACTAGAAGGCTATTGTCGCCTTCTTCCTCATCTTCATCTTTGTCTTCTTCTTCTTCATGGTTTTTGTCTTTGTATCCTCCCTTCGAACAAGTGCTTCTTCCCCACTTGTGTTGAGCAATCAGGCTTTATCCAAAAAACAAGTGCAATGCAAAAATACTAAAGTAAAAGTACTAATGCTAATGATGCTATTGTCGATTTTCGCATGGTGCTTTGGAGCGGTCTTTGCACTTGGAGACTCTCGAAGGCTAGTGTCAAGACTCCGTATAATAGCACAATGAGATTATCCTCCTTACTGATGGATATAGTGACATACATTGCAAAATTGTTGTGCTTGGATGCGAAATTTTGCAGTTTAATGAGAGAGAGAGAGAGAGAGAGAGATCCTTTTGTGAAGCTTCTCTTCATTGGAGTGAAGCTCCTCTTCACAAGAGGTAGTGCCTTTTGTTTTGTATGCTGAAAAACCTTTAAAATCTTGAAGCTTGTCACAAGGCGGGCACCACGTGCCAATAGAAAAGAACAGACTGAACAACTTTAAGCACTTCAAATAACAACTAAACTGAAAGAGATGCACGACACGAGACACAGAGTGGCGAAGTTCCATCCCAAGAGAGCACTGGCCCCAAACGTTGGCGTCCCTTTCGGTATCTCATTGTTATTATTGCTTTGCCAAGTACAACAGCAAGGGAGCGAAGCACCTCCTCTACAATCTACGCACTGAAAAGTACCAGAGAGGGTCCCCAAGGCTCATATTTAAAGGCCCAAAGCCTAAAAGCATCGAATATGAAAAGCTAACCCCAAAAAAAGTTCCATAGTAACAGGGAATGGCCGTTTTCAGGTCTCCGTTCCCCGTTCCCATTCCAAGTTCCCGTTCCGAATCCCCGTTCCGTGTTTCAAACGTGAGTACCCGTAACAGGGAATGGCATTTTGTTCCGCGTTCCCGTTCCCCGTTCCCGTTCCGGTTTCCCGTTCCTGGTAACTATGAAAAAAACACTTTTCTAAAATTTCGGGATTTCCCTAAAAATCCACCGCGAATTGCGAAACGTCCATACAAGTGCCACGTCGTCATATTTTGATGTGCAAAGTATTCTGAGAGTGTTTTTGCTTTATTTTTTAAGCCTTTATGTCACTTGGGCCTCATCGGACAGGGCCCCGTAAGTTGGTGAAAACTCTTCTTTAAAAATAGGCCACTTCTCAAGACTTTGTAAGTCTGTAAAACTTCTTCTTCTTCTTTTGTTGGTTCTTCTTAGGGTTTTGGTTTCTCAGCTAGGATGTGCAGGTTGGAACTTGGCTCCGTTCTTTAGTGGCTTGACACGTCAGCAATTTGTGACATCCCCCCTTCTTGAAAGGAAGTAATTGTACGCGATTATAGCATATCTGCAAAACAACTCAAGTTAGCTCAAAAATTTCCGAGGGACATTCCAAGGGACAATCAGTTTGCTCTTTTTGTTAAGGAGTTGGCTTCTCCTTTCGGCTCTTTTGATCAAGGAATTGGCTTCTCCTTTTGTCCAGATTGAAACTCTCGATATTTCATTGTAGTAAAATTAGCCATCGCATTGATCTTCCACGGGTGTCTTGATGTACTAAAAAATACATACCCAGGCAATCTCATCCAATTAGGAATATTCAGTGGTTGGCACATCACAATGCAATACAAATGCTCACATATGCATGTTACAAGACATAGAAACATTAAGTCGCCGATGAACACTACTTCCGCATAACCTAAAGGTCCGGGCCGGGAGATATCAACGACTCCCTCATCACTCCTCCCGCATAACCTAAAAAGGTCCGGGCCGGGAGATATAGAGGCCTTTTACAACCAAACGCCCCCTAGACCACAGCCTGCGTCGTTTGGAGGTGCTGAGAGTAACCACTGCTCAGACTTCTCAATACTCTTCCTGCATAACCATCCACGTCCGGGCCGCGAGTATACAACAAAACGCTCCCCAGACATCCCGCCTACGTAGTTCCGAGTTTCAAAACATTACCAAAACAGCATTTCTCAAACTCCACCAGGGAGTAAAAATCACCAATCATTGAAACCAGTATTAAAACCGGAGTCACTTCAAATCGGCACCAAGACAAGTTCAAAACAGATGCCATCTATTTCAAACAAATTTCAAACAGGATCACCAAACAAGTTCTCAAACAGATATCAAACTTAAAAAGCAATCTCGACATCAATCGAGCTCGAAAAGTCGATCAACTTTCCATCCTGAAACCTCCACCAAAAATTAGGGTTAGGTTCCTTTCATAAGGTCGTAGCAGACCGGAGCATGATCCACAAAGTCTTGAATAGTCGAAACAAGCCTCGACAACCAATGTTCCTGTGGCAGTGATGGTAGTCCCAAGACCTGGCAATCACACTGGACCTCCAAAGTTTTTAGCTCGAAAAGAGACACCTATTGAGAGATGTCGAGAAATTTCAAGTTATAATCTACTAGGGTTTCCATGGCAAGCATTTCAGGATACCCCACTCTGCCAAAAGTCACTCCGAAGGAAGATGTCAGAAACCATATAACTAGGCAAAAAAATTCTTGAAAGCTTGTCAAGTCCTTAGAGTGTGCGGCTTGGTAGCTATAGACTTACACCATTGCATGGCATTGTATCTAAGAAAAAGTAGCAGCTCGAAACAAACCTTGGATCCTTCTCTTGTAAGTGATCTTTATGGCTTATGCCCTGTAAGAGATAAGCGGTGAAGACAGGAGCGCGTCCGATACGCGATGAAGTAAGGGTAGGAGTGGCCTCTGGAAGCGCCGATTTGCTCTGTCTGCTCTTTTGTAGGATCAGTATGCTTTCAGAAAAGCACACGCCTGATGCTCTGATACCACTGTCACAAGACGAGCACCACGTGCTAGTAGAAAAGAACAAACTAAACAACTTTAAGCATTTCAGATAACAACTGAACTGAAAGAAATGCACGACACAAGACGGGGAGTGGCGAAGTTCCACCCACAGAGAGCACTGGCCCCAAACGTTGGCACCCCTTTCGGTATTTCTTTATTATTACTGATTTGCAAAGTAATAAACAGCCGGGGAGCACCTCCTCTGCAATCTGCACACTGAAAAGTGTCAAAGGGCCCCCAAGGCTCATATTTAAAGGCCCAAGGCCTAAAAGCATCAAATATAAAAAGCTGACCCCAAAAAAACACTTTTCTAAAATTTCGAGATTTCCCTAAAAATCCGTCGCGAATTGCGAAATGTCCGTACAGGTGCCACGTCGTCATATTTTTATGTGCAAAGTATTCTGAGTGTGTTTTTGCTTTATATTTTAATGCCTTTATGTCACTTGGGTCTCATCGGACAGGGTCCCGTAAGTTGGTGGGAACTCTTCTTTAAAAATAGGCCACTCGTCAAGACTTTGTAAGTCTGTAAAACTTCTTCTTCTTCTTCTTCTTAGGGTTTTGGTTTCTCGGCCAAGATGTGCAGGTTGGCTCCGTTCTTCAGTGGCTTGATACGTCAGCAATTTGTGACAAAGCTCCTCTTTTTTCTTTTTTTGCTTTCTGAAATCCTTGAAGTATGATGTTATGGAAGCCTTTATTTTCTTCTTTGAAGCTTCTGAGACCTCGGCTTGAAGTTACCTTTAAGTAGCTTTATTTAAAGTTCTCAAGTTTGATGGGGGTTTCTTCTGAACTTGTGAGCCTTTTGAATGCAGGAGCAATCCTTGGATACCACCACACCATCTGAAACCTTCTTGTAGAAGGGTTTCTTTAGGGGCTATCTGTGGCTCTTTTGAAGTCAGTGCCTCGTGGAAATGTGTTCCAAGCCAAGTAAGTTTTTAAAATTTTCAATTTTTAAAAAAAAAGGCTAAATAAAGCAGCCCGTTGATGAATGCAATAGCCAAGGGTGATGATGCAGGCCATCGACGAGTTAGACCACGAGAAAGCCAAGTTTTGGGTCCACTCGATGACGCCGAGGCAGGTAGGACCTGAGTTGTGAGAGCTTGAGTTGGTTGAGACGGGGTTGAGCTAGGGTTGGGCACCGAGACAGGCGGTCAAGGATGGAGGCAGCGAGCGTGTGAGCGAGGTAATGCCAGGCGGGCTAAATGGGATCGTGCTAGCGGGCTATGATACCACTTGATGGGAATGGGATTGTGCTAGCTAGGGTGGATGAAAGAGAAACACCGTGCACACAAGTGAGTGTGTGTTGGCTAGATTATCACTCAAGCGAATTAGGTTCCAAGATTAATTAGCTTGGACTCGTAAACACGATCTTGAGTATTTGCTAAGCCATCACAAGCTCACCATAAACAAGGGAGATGTAATGCAAAATAGACTTGTGTTTATTCATTCATGATATGAGCTTTAAGTAGCTCTACAACCTTGTACCACTGCATGTGGGATGATTCCTTCTCTTCACTCCTTGACTCATATTCTAGGACAAAGCTCACACTTTACATTGCGATTTGAGTAGCCAAGATAATCCGCTCCGCGAGTTTTCTTTTGAGAGCCCTTCGAGGACTTCATAACTTGGTTGACCTGTTGCTCCACGGCACTATCAAACTCATCTTGCAAGTACAATCGTCGCTTGTTTGCACTCGCCTTAAATTTCTCCGACTTGAGAGGTGAGTGAATGGCCACCTTCCATCCCAAATGAATCTCGTCAAGTGGATGATTCTTCAAAAAATTTGCATATTGCAGGTCCTTGGCGTATTTGAGCATCTGATTGGCACAGATGTCAACCTGGAGCTGCCGTTGCGCTTCCATCTTCTCGATGTCGTTTGGCACAAGAGGGCCGTACTCTTCTCTCGAAGTCTCAAAAGAAGTCCGACTCCCACTAGAGCCTTCATTAGTTTCTTCACTTAGGCGGGTAGCGTCAACTAATTCCTCCTTGTCGAATTCACTGCCAAAATCCATGTGTGCTACAGAAAAAGAGATCAGATCCTTCGTAGAAGAAGAATTGTTTTAGCTTTGATACCACTGTAATAGACTCGGACACTCCAAGCCGAAGATCTAAAGCAACACACGTGAGAGAAACTAGAAGCAACTCAACAAAACTGAGAATAGAGAGAGAGACGACAAGACACGTTGGAGTTCCGCGCCCAGATGCACTAGCCAACGCCCCTTCTCGATATTTCTTTATTATTAAGCTTTGAAACATATGAGGTCTGAGGGTTCTCTCTCTGGCAATGCTCCCGGCAAAAACTGCCTAGAGAAGAGGCCCTGACACCCTTATTAAGGCCCCTAGCCTTGTCAAAAGCAAGTACACGAAAAGCGTAGAGCCAACAGCATCTGGTACCCAAAAGCTCGCATCCCTTGGAATGTTCAAAAAATGCAAAATTCCAGCCCGCCATGTTGGTAGCGCCAATCGCAGAACGTTCGTAGAACCCGCCACGTCAAGAATTTTACACAATTTAGGCTCTTTGCTTTACTTTTAGGGTTTTAGGCCCTTGGAACAAGTTCCATAAATTGGGATGGGATTGGTTAGGCTTTTAACCCTAACCCCCAACGTTCAAATATGAAGTTCTCTTGGTGGCACAAAAATGTCACTTTATCTCCCTCTTTTTAAAGATAATTATAACCTCAAATCTATGAAATATGAATTCAACCTGTTGCTTATCACAAGGAAAACTCTCTCTCTCTCTCTCTCTCTCTCTCTCTCTCTCTCTCTCTCTCTCTCTCTCTCTCTCTCTCTCTCTCTCTCTCTCTCTCTCACACACACACACACACACACACACACACACACACAAAACTCACGACAAAGATAGGAATTGTGTAAGGTATACAAATTCAAATACCTGCAATGTGTTTCTTTATTCATGGTTGGGTAAAAGGACCGCAAACACGATCATCAATCGAAAAATAGAGTCCTTAAAGACATGCCACGTCATCACTTTGTGGCAGGTGGACACTGGCTTGTCCGTAGGATAGGTCAATGAGTCGGCATGCATACCAAAACCTTGCTAGGCATGTCCCATAAGTATTTGAATGGAGTCACACTTTTGTTCCAGACAATACTGTCGCATCTCTTTTGGCAAACCACAGCAAAACCGCTCAATCTGGTCCCTCCAAGTGACGCACCAAAAACAAGGACACTAGGTATCCCAAAATCTATGGCAGTAGTCATCCAACGTGTCTTTCTTATCATTCTCGGATAATGTCAAGCCGTGATGACATCTTCATATTTTTCCATTCTCTAGGCAGAAGTGAAAATTCTCCCACTTCTTAGGTGCTTCTCTACATAACAACAGAGTAGACCACCATGTCTATGCATTTCCTTTCATGTAAGATGCCGCCCTTCGCACCTTGGAGCGTTCCGCGAAACAACCTCCCGATAAGGTGACATCAAACTGTTGTAGGAATTCAAGGGCCCAATGGGTGTCCTAGTAGCCTAAAAACGTATCAAACCCGATTGCTTGACCCCCATCCTTGAACTCTTTGATCTTCTTGTCCATTTGTTCATTGTCGAAAGAGGACGAGCTCTCCTCCTTTGAACTACTAGATGGCCTCCCATGCCTTCTAGGCTTTTTCAAAAATCTGCTTTTCTGGCCTTTTTTAACCGCTTCTTCCGCCTTTTCTCGTCCTCTTTGTAACTAGTGGATGACCAACTATCGAAACTCTCTGAAGACGAAGGAAAAGTCATCCTCGAAACGAACATGCTTCTTATTTGCTTACCACCTCGAAAGTCGACTTTGATTGATAGTGGTGCCTCACGGCACGACACCTTTGAAGGATCTTTTGTCCAACATGCGATGACACTGTGCTACCATCCTCATTGGGGATAAATCTGAAATTCCTATTCACAGCGAGGATCTATGGAATTGATACCCGGTGGCAAAGGAGGCGTCACGTGTGCACTACACTTGCACCACGTGAAAATCAGTCATAGTTAGCATAGGACCTAGCCTGGCACCCTTATGAGCCTCTAGCAAGACGTGCATGTCCAAGCTGATCATAGTTGCATTTCTCTCTTGCACAGTACAGAAGTACCCGCAGTACCAAGTACCCGCAATACCCTTCGGTATCCCAGCACTACCAAGCATCTACATCAAGTACCCATTAGCATCTCCGCATTTAGTCATTATATCAGCATTTGTGCAAGTAATAAAGAAAGTACTTACTCTAGCAACAGAGCAAGGGGGCCCTTGAGGGTGGTTGGGACCCGACATGCGGTGTCGTCCCTCTTTTCTCTCTCTGCGTCTTTTCGTTCATTGTCTTCGATTCAGTTTCTCTTTTCAAGTGAAGTAAAGTAAACCTTGTGTTTGTGTGCGGAGTACTAGATCCGAGCTAAATCAGTAAACACTTATGTTGCACCTAACAGGAGGTTTGCATACCTTCCAGGTACTTTATGTTCCGAAGCTAGGCTTTCATCTTATGTCTGTGCACAAAGTGTGCAAGCTTGGTGAAACTGGCCCGTTAGGGCGGTAGACTTTGGCTTTCACCCGAAACTTTACTTTAGACTTTAGGACACAGAGAAACTCTGCAAATAAAAACCTGTAGCGGGGATTGGCACTTCCAACACACACGGCTTGGAAGCTAGAGCACTACCAAGCAGACGCTAACACTTGTTGGCACCAAAGACTGGCGCCCCTTTCAGTATTTCTTTATTGTTATTGCAAATAGACAACCCGAACATTTTCAGCTATCTCTCACCAAGCTGTCCATGGCTGTAATTGCGAGTTTTTGACCTAATTTCACCAACATAACGGCGCGAAACCCTCTGTAGGTCAAAAGTACACGTCAAAGACACTTTCCCTTGCAGTTAGGAAGCTTTCCAGTGAACTACAGGTCAATTTTAGCGTGCTGTAATTCCCTGTTTTAACACTGTCAAGTGCCCAAAGCCCTGTTTAAGCATCTCGAGGCTTTCGCGAGGCTCCCCCTGCAATTTAGGTGCGAAACCCTAAACTTACAGAAAAACATAGCAGGCTGTAATTTTCTGTTTTGAATCGTTTTGGGCGGAGCGAACATGTCTACGCATGTCTATGGTGTTCCCGCACATAATGGGACAGTTCCTCTTTGAAACGGACGAGAAAACTCTCCGTTTTCGCAATCCTTCGCGATGAAACTGTGCGTACCCGTGGGGGATTAGCAATTAGCTAGTCCGGTTCCTGTACAGAAGGCTCTTGCCTTGGCAAACGCGCATAAAACCCCCAAACTTGTACATGGTCATCTGAGGAGCCCAACTAGTGGGGCATTACCATATGTGCCAAGGGGAGAGAGAGATGCGCGAGAGCTCTTGCCTTGGCAAACGCGCATCAAACCCCCAGAATTGTACATGGTCATCTGAGGAGCCCAACTAGTGGGGCATTACCATATGTGCCAAGGGGACAGAGAGATGCGCGAGAGCAAATCGTCGCGCTACATAGAGCAAGGGAGAAGGCAAGCTTTCCACTAAAGCTATGATCACCTGCACCCACTACTCACACACACACTGTAGTCACACTGAAGTGCAAAATCAACCCCTCTCAAAAATGGGCGTCCCCTCCAGCTGATGGCTCTGGCAAATTGTTGCAGAGCCGCCATGTGTCCAATTTGCCTCTTTAGAGTTAATTCCTAGTACCCACCGACTTATAAGAGTAGCCAGGGGGCCTAAATGACTTTGAACTCAGCCTAAACACCCTTTTACTGCTCAAATTCCAGTGTTGACTTGCCCGACCATCTCGTGGCAACCTGCCCTTCCCAACTGGGGGTGAAACTCTCGGCCGTCGGCTGTTTCACACTGGCCACACAATATCCGGACATTTGTGACTTCAAAAAGACGGTCCCAAAAAATTAAAAGAAAACATCAAAAAGAAACCAACAACTAAGGTTAGTAGTTGCCATGGCCTTGTGACAATAATTAGCAGTTGCCACGTCCACGTGACATACCCCCCTTTTGAAATTGCAAAGGTCCTTGATTGCATGCCATATATACATGCCAACCACTTTGCATCCATAGGTGGATAGTTCTTGAACTTCACCAAATAACGTCTTGCAACCTGTCCCTTAACTTTTCTTTCTTTATGTGCCAAAATCTGCTCAAGTACCAAGATCTCATCAAGTTCATCGACTCTGGCTGATCTTCCTGTGACATATCTTCTGGCACATCACCCACAAAGGGTCTTAGAAGACTCACGTGAAACGCAAGTGTTAGGAAATTTCAACCTATAAGCAACATCGTTGATCTTATCAAGCACTTGAAAAGGCCAATAGTAACGCATGCTGGGCTTCGGAAACAACCTTTCCTTGCCCTTCATCTTCTTTAACTTTACCTTTTCAAACCGTAAAACTACCAAATCACCGGGTGAAAACAGTAAGTCACGACGGTGACGATCAGCAACCCTTTTCTGCTTTGCCTGAGTCTTCTCCAAGGCAAGCTTAATCTTTTTATACATTTCACCCATGTTCTCAACAACCTTCAACAATCTCAAAAGGTGCCTTGCCTTTGGGGACGAATGCATCGTATTGTTGTACGCATACGCAATATTGTTTCCACTTGCCCTTATTATCTGACACATAACATTTCAGTAAATCCCAAACAATAGAATTAGCCTCTTCTGACTGTCCATCAGTTTGTGGTTGAAACGAAGACGAGAACTTGAGCGTAATGCCCATGTTCTCAAACAATCCTCTCCAAAACAAACTTGTCATGTGAGGATCACGATCACTGACAATCGATTGTGGCATACCATGGTACTTAAACACATTGTACATGAACAACCGTCCATCTGGTCAGATTTTATCTTCTTCCTGACAGGAATAAAATGGGCTTGCTTGCTGAACCTGCAAATAATGATCCATATATCATCATTTCCTGTCGGCGTTCTTGGAAGATCGAGAATAAAATCCATAGCAATGCTTTCCCATGGCTCATCCGGAATCGGTAGTGGGTGTAATAACCCTGGTGCTTTTGCTTGTCAAACTTGACCTTTTAGCAAATCAGC
Organism: Adiantum capillus-veneris; assembly: GCF_014529385.1. Lineage (NCBI taxonomy): Eukaryota > Viridiplantae > Streptophyta > Polypodiopsida > Polypodiales > Pteridaceae > Adiantum > Adiantum capillus-veneris. Next base: position 148,587,196 of record NC_140943.1, read on the forward strand.
ATGCTCGCAGAAAAGCATCCACATCTCTCCTCAAAGTAGGCCAATAAAAGAATGTCTCTACCGCTTTCACTGTCGCATCAATTCCACGATGCCTTGCATACAGTGGGACATGACTTTCTACCATGACCTTATGTCTCAATAGCCTAGTCACACAAAGTCTGCAAATAAAACCGTCTCTAAGGAGATAGTGCTCATAACGTTGCCCATCTTGCAATTGTTCAAAGATCCTTGTGGAATCTTCATATTAGCATATTGTTCCTTCATGTCATCGAGCTCATGATGATCAGGAATTGACACAACTGCAATTTGTGGCTTCCTTGATAACGCATCAACCACAACATTCTCCTTGCCTTCCACATGCATAATATGGAAGTGGAACATAGAAAGAATGTTTGCCCATCGCGTATGCTTTTCGGATAGCTTTGACTATGTCAAGAAGTATCGCAAGGTTTGATGATTAGCCTGGACAACAAAATCAACACCTATTAGGTAGTGCTTCCAGCTAGAGAGCGCATGAATCACAGCCAATAACTCTTTCTCGTAGATTTGTATAGTCTTTTCTGGCCTTTGCAAGATTCTGCTCACATAAGCTACTACCCGACCATCTTGCATTAGCACTGCTCCGATGCTATTGCCACACACGTCACATTGGACCACAAATGACTTCCTAAGATCAAGTAAAACAATCACGAGATCTGAAGTCAACTTTTCCTTTAAGAGACTCAAAGCTGAAATCTCTTTTTGGGTCCATCTGAAAGTGACCTTTTTCTTTTGCAAAGAGTGAAGAGGTGAAGCTATCTCTGCAAAATTCCTGATAAACCTTCTATAGTATGAGCACAATCCCAAGAAGCTTACGACATCGTGCACAATCTTTAAGTATGGTCATCTCTTAATAGCTTCAACCTTTGCGGGTCCATTCGGACACCATCCTTTCACACTATATGGCCAAGAAAGTGGATCTCTTACAAGAAGAATTCACTTTTCTTAGGATTGACAAGTAACTTGTGACTGCGTAACTCTTCGAACACAATGGTCAAGTGACGCCTATGCTCCTCTTCATTCTTCGAATAGACTATCATGTCATCAAAGAATGTGCCAACAAACTTTTGATGTGAGCGGAAAATCTGGTCTATCATCCTATTGAACATAGCAGGAGCATTTGTAAGACCAAATCGCATCACTAAAAACTCATAGAGACCAAATGTCGTCCTAAACGCGGTCTTGGCCTTATACTGTTATACGAATCTGATGGTACCCACTCTCAAGGTCTATCTTGCTGAAAATTGCAGCACCCTCTAAACGGTCAAGTATATCATCAATCCTTGGGATTGGAAACCTGTTCTTGATGGTATTCTTATTCAACGCAAGGTAGTCAATACACATGCGCCAAGAGCCATCCTTCTTCTGCACTGGGGAGCAAAAAGGTGAAGAACTAGGTTGAATCGGCCCCTTCTCTAAAAGCTCCTCAACCTAGCCCATAATCTCTTTCTGTTGAGCCACACTAAACTTGTAGGGAGGTCTGTTTGGTGGGTTACACCCTGGCACCAAATCTATCGCATGGTCCTCATGCCTCTCCGACGGCAATTGTGACGGTAATGAATCAAGAAAACAGTCGTTAAACTCTCACAAAAATGGTGACCTTTCTTTATCTAACACAGATAAATTTGACTAATAACTATCTGAAACATCACGTGCAAAAATCAAGTACGCAGAAAGATGATTCTTAATTACAAAAGTGATAGCCGAAGTAGATACAATAGGAATAGACTCCCCTTTGAGCTTTGCATCCAAAACTCATATGAGTATTGCCCCTATGCTGAAGGGTGATCTTTTTGTCAAAGACCTTCAACACGCCATGTGTTTCGAACATCCACAGAATTCCCAATAGCGCATCGCACCCTTCCAATGGCATGATATAGAACTCTTAAATGTCCACATACGACTGAATATGCAGACACAGCTTTCCAATGATGGGAGTAACACACTTTGAGTGGCCAGGACATGCCAACCCTGCCTCTGCCGTGTACCCCATCTTTTCAGCTTTGATGCCCAGCTTCATAGCTAACTTTGGTGAGATAAAGTTCGCTTTGGCCCCTAGATCAAAGAAAATAAGTGTCGTCTGAACACTGACTTTACCCCATGCTCTACATAACTCGCTGGCATCCGTGCTAGGCCTGTCACCCACCATGCGTGGCACTAAACCTACAATGGGCTTGGGCTTCTTCCCTTTCTTGTCCTCTTTATCATTTGAGACAGCTGGTCTTTTCCTTTGTGGACAATCTGTAGCAAAGTGACCAGGCGGCTCGCATATAAAGCATTTATTCTCAGTCATCAAGACCTTTTCCTCCAGCAACTTACGCACAAAAGGCTTCCTTTTCTTTTTTTTTGCCTGCACTCCAAAAGTCCAGACTGAGTCCTTATCCTTGTTCACCTTTTCTGACCCCTGTGACGCTTCGAGAGCAGTCTTCACAAAGGGCTTCTTACTGAATTTCTCTTTTGCTGCCCCCCCCCCCCCCCCCCCCCCCCCCCCTTTCAAGTGAGGGTAGCCACTTTGTTCTTTGTAGAGTAGTCTCGAAGCCCTTTAGGTAGCCACAACAATACTTCTCATTCTGCTCTGTCAATGGCACAAACCTGTAGGAGGTTACTGAGAGCAACGCTTTACAAAACCTCCGATTGTACTCCTGTAGGCTCTTGCAAGTAGCCACAGTGAGTTAGTGCCAATCCGTCATGACATCGGCTTCAAATTCATTTGATAACCATGCAAATGCAAACATTTGCTTGAAGTATACCCATGCGGCGGGTGCCTGTCCTTGCATCAACAATGTCGTCCACCATGTAAGCGCATTGTCTTTCAAGAAAGTGGCAGCTTTCCTGACCTTAGAGACATCCTGGATAAGCTGCATCAAACTGCTTGAGGAAAGTAAGAGCCTTTGCCTTATCCTCAAAGCCGCTGAAAGTGCTAAACTTTACAGCTGCACCACCTTCTTTGTAGGCTTTTGGCTTTTCCAATGCCCCCAAATTGTCATAGGGAATTGTCTGCAACATGGACATTGTCGTAGGGGTCATCGGCATTCGTTGGTCATTCACATTATGCATCGTTAGTGCCATATCTGGCTGCTGTCCAGAAAACTAGCCATGCCAAAATTGCCCTGTGTATATTACCATCCATGGGGTTTGGCATCATGCCTTGCATACCCCCAAAGACTATTCCTGGCATATATTGCTTGTTTCCAGGCGCATAACCAGCCATACTTTGGAACACAGATCCACCCCCAAAATACCCAAGTTGTACCGTAGGTGGTGGAAAAACCTGATGCATTGCGTGGAAACTGGTTCCCTGTCCATTTAAGTCAACATGTGGACTCTGAAAGGTGGCGGGCTGAACTGGCAAAACCTGTGGAATTGGCGTCCTACCCACCAGTTCATGGATGGAAGGAACCTATCTTGGAGCCCGTGACTCCGCAACGTGTGAGTGCCTCAATGCTCCCTATCCTGCTGGGACGCATGAAGTACCTGGGCTTGAGCCTCATCGGGCTCTACTGGCTGTGTGAGTTGCCTTGCCTACTATGGCACAGGTGACGCTTGCAAAAACTCCATAAACCTTGGGTTCTCCACCAGTTGAGAAAACACATTCACAATGGCAACCAACTAAGTCCTGAACGCATCATCTTCAAGTTGTCCAATCATAAAGCCATGCACTAGTAAAACACTGTAGGAATTGCATGCCTGTCTTGCGAAGAGGAACCCTCTTCCATAATGCCTTTCCCTTTGTCGGCCATAGTGTAATCCCGCGTTCCTACACTCTGTTGTCTTCAATAAAAACCAATAGCGGCTCACTTCTTGAGGAAAAAGTGATTCTGTCTCGGTGATGGAACCATGAAACTAGCCCGTAGGGCCGTAGACTTTGGCTTTCACCCGAAACTTTACTTTAGACTTTAGGACACAGAGAAACTCTACAAATAAAAACCTATAATGGAAATTGACACTTCAAACACACACAGCTTGGAAGCTAGAGCGCTACCAAGCAAACGCCGACACTTGTTGGTCCCAAAGACTGGCGCCCCTTTCGGTATTTCTTTATTGTTATTGCAAATAGACAACCCGAACACTTTCACCTATCTCTCACCAGGCTGTCCATGGCTGTAAGTGCGAGTTTTGACACAATTTCGCCAACATAACGGTGCAAAACCCTCTGCAGGACGTCAAGGACACTTTCTCTTGCGGTTAGGAAGCTTTCCACTGAGCTGCAGGTCAATTTCAACGTGTTGTAATTGTCACGAGGACGTGGCAACTGCCAACCTTAGTTGTTGGTTTCTTTCTGATGATTTTTATTTAATTTTTGGGACCTTCTTTTTAAAGTCACAAATGGTCGAACATTGTGTGGCCAATGTGAAACGACCGACGGCCGAGAGTTTCACCCGCAGTCGGGAAGGGCAAGTCGCCACGAGATGGTTGTGCCAATCGGCACTAGAATCCGAGCAGTAAAAGGGTGTCTAGGCTCAGTTCAAAGTCATTTAGGCTCCTCGCGACACTTGTAAGTTGGTGGGTACTAGGAAATCAACTCAAAAGAGGCATAAGGGACACATGGCGGCTCCAAGCAGAATTGCCAGACTCATCCGTTGGAAGGGGCCCCCAAATTGAGAGAGGAGGCTGTTTTGCTCATTAAGTGCTACAGTGTGTGTGTGTGTGTGTGTGTGTGTGAGTAGTGGGTGCAGGTGATCACAGCTTTAATAGAAAGCTTGCCTTCTCCCTTCCTCTTGCGCATTTCTCTCTCCCCTTTGCACATATGGTAATGCCCCTCTACTTGGGCTTCTCAGAGCGCGACGATTTGCTCTCACGCATCTCTCTGTCCCCTTTGCACATATGGTAATGCCCCTCTAGTTGGGCTTCTGAGATGACCATGGACAGTCCTGGGGGGTTTTATGCGCATTTGCTAAGGCAAGAGCCTTCTGTATAGGAATCGGATTAGCTAATTGCTAATACCCTTCAAGTACGCATAGTTCCATCACGAAGGAATGCGAAAACGGAGAGTTTTCTCGTGTGAAAACTCATCCCATTTACAAGGGAACTATCCCATTATGTGCGGGAGCGTCTTACACACGCGTAGACATGTTCTCTCCGCCCAAAACGATCCAAAACAAAAAAATTACAGCCTGCTGTGTTTTTCTGCAGGTTTAGGGTTTCGCACCTAAACTGCAGGACATTGCCAAGGGAGCCTTGGGAAAGCCGTGGGATGCTTAAACATTGTCAAAACAAAGAATTACAGCATGCTGAAATTGACCTGCAACTCACGGGAAAGCTTTTATACCGCAATGGAAAGTATCCTGACGTATACATTTGACCTACAGGAATTTCGGCCTGTTATGCTGGCGAAATTGGGTCAAAAACCTGCAATTACAGCCATGGATAGCTTACTGAGGGTTAGTGGAAGCGTTCAGATCGTTTATTTGCCAGGGGAGCCTCAAGAAAGCATTGGGTGACGGTATAGAACAATTTAGAGAGATTTCCCGCGAGGAATCTCGTCTAATTCAAGGGGCAAGTGACCCTATAGGTGCGAGAGCTCGAGGGCTATTCACAGAAGTGATCGGCACACGAATCGGAGCAGAAAACATGGAATTCAACGTGTTGTAGTTCCTCGCCAAGTTTTGTAAAGTGCTCTAAAGTGTGTGGAAAGTCATCGAGTACTTGGGATTTCTGTTCGTGGAGACTTCTGTTGTGGTTATGTTCCCAAAATCGGGTTAGAGTAGAGTTTTTTGTTTTGTTTTCGGAGTCGGGTAGGGCACGCCCAGCCACTCCCCTCAATACACCAAAAAAGTATATAAGAAGAACGACCATGACTATGCACCCAAAAACCAAAGGCAGACGCTTTTGTCACTAGTTTCCTCTGGACTACGAGAGTTCAGAATTATCTACACTCTTAGGGCCATGACTAATCCCTTGAGAGACCCACTTCGCCACCTGGATTTGGGCGTGACAGCGACCAAGTACCTCTGTTCAGAGACCCAGGTACTGCGGGACTTGCTTCGGTCTTCCCTTTGGAGTTGTCTCCTCTAGGTAACTTATCGCTCACCTCACTAAACTGCCTTTGAAAGTTGAAACCCAATGGTTTTCCCCTAGGAAATGCCATACCCGCTTGGAAGGGCATCAGCTCACAGGTGGCGTCCGTTGAGGTTGGTGGTGTCTCCCGTTTGCACCTCCCAACCCCTTTTAGGTGAAGTTGACCCCCCCGGGGGGGAAGGCACTTGGGCGCTCTTGTAGCTCATCTGGCTTCGCTTGGTGAGAATTACGTCATTTCCCCCGGAAGGGATCGGATTCAAAATAACAGCATAGGAAGGGGAGCATTATCTCCCCATCCACCTATGCAGAGCACCCAAATACCGGGGTAGAGGAATTTCAACCCGATAAAAGTGGGATAGCTTATAGAGGTTTACAGATTTTTCTCAAGTTTAATAAGAATAAACAAATCCATGAGTACATTTGATGTGCTAGCTCTATCATTACCCCTCCTTTGCACACATTGGGTTGGGGCATACATAGGCTGTAACCCAAAGGCCTCAAGGTAAAGCTGCAATACATTTGGTGACTGACAATTCATGCTCTTCCATCCACTTTGCATCCATAGGTGATGCCACTGGATGGTTCTTGAACTTCACCAAATAGCATTTTGCAACCTGTCCTTTAACTTTTTACCTGTGCAAGAGGCTCTTGCCTCTGCAAACGAGCATAATTCCACACACTGTGACGTACCACCCACGACCAAGCAAGCTCAAATTTCAAGATGATTTACCAATGCGTCATAGAATCCAAGCAATCGTCTCAGAGAATCGGCAAGCAGAGTGTCACCTGGCAGACCCACATCACTCCCGCAGGAGATCTAGTGGCCAATCTACCACCGTGAGACCTCTCCCTATCTCATCTTGGTTCATGCTTGCAAACCCTAAAAACGCAGCAGAAAATCAGCCCTAATTTGTCCAGTTTTAGGCAGGGCGAACATGCTGAATTTCTTGTCGGTCCTGTGAAGAGGAACCCTCTTCCATAATGCCCTTCCCTTTGTCGGCCATAGTATAATCCCGCGTTCCTATACTCTGTGTCTTTACCCAAAACAACTAAGGCTCACTTCTTGAGGAAAAAGTGATTGATATCCCGGCAATGGAACCTTGAAACCGGCCCGTGGGGCGGTAGGCGTTGGCTTTCACCCAAAATTCTTTACTTTACTTTAGACACACACACAGAGAGCATTTTGCAAAGAGAACTTGCTACGGGAATTAACACTTCATCACACACGGCTCGAAAGCTAGAATGCTCCGAGCAGGCGCCGACAACCTGTAGGCCCCAAAATCGGCGCCCCTTTCGGTATTTCTCTATACTTTGAGAGGGTAAATTACAAAGTAGAGTCCTGGGAATCCTTTACCTGTATCCCACTAGATACTACTTGATTTGGCCAAATTTTGGTAGCATAACAGCCCCAAAACTTGCACGAAATCAATTCCCCTGCTGGAACTCTCTTCCACTGGAACAGTAAATTCAGCACGCTGTATTTATTGGTTTTTGGCATGTTTTCAATCCTAAACAGTCCCCTAACTGTCCTTTGCCATTGGGGCACGATTCCCAAGCGTTCTAGCGTCCGTATGGTTGAAAAACAGTCAATTTTCTGCGCATACACAACGCTGAATTTGCACGTGTACGATGAGGTTATGACCCTCACCGGTGCCTGCTTTGGAGTAGCAGCTAGCTACCCCTGTTCCTGCTCAAGGAGGCTCTTGCCTCAGCACAAAAGCATGAACCCAAACAACTATACGTCAGTCAAATGAAGAACCCTCTTGTGGGGCATCACATAACTGCACGTAGGGGAGAGAGAGAGAGAGCAGTGTGTAGCGTGCAGGGCATCACTCCTAGCACCACACTATACATGGGATGGAAAGAAAGCACTCCATAGCTCTTAACCTGTGACAGGTTCTCAATGAAGCATCCCCTCAGCATAAATCGAGCGCTCCCTCTTCTGCACTTGACCTATAATGCATCTGTGAACAAATAGATGCAAAAAGAGGAAGATTTCCATGGCTGCCAAAACCTACGCATCGCTGAAAACGCAACAAAACAGCCCTGTAAACACGCATCTGATGCCTTCCAAAGCTGAAAATGAGCTCCTTGGTCCTAGGTAAGGTCATGGGAAGCTCAAAAATGAAGAGAAATGGCTGAAAATCAGAGTTATCAACCTCCAAAACTGCTCCAAAAAGTCAATTACGAGTTCTGTTCTCCCAGACTTGATAAATTGACCAAAAAGTGTCATTTGGCACTCATACATGCAATTTCCCTGCATTGGGTTTCCTGCTTAAAAATCTCTCAACTGGTGCATCAGTTGACTTTGCGGCAGAGTAATAAAATTTCCCCTGGTCATACCGAAGGTAATGACGCGAACACATTTCACGGCCCATAATAGTAGTTCCCTAAATTTTAGGAAATGATTCCGTTGGGGTCCCTGTGGTCATCTAACCATCTATCCTCATTGGAACCGCGTCCAAAAGTGCATTGTGGCCCAATTGTCATATACTTTCTGTTGGTGTTCCCACCTTGGCTTTGTGCCTTTATTGAGATCACTTCCTAGTATCCACCAACTTGCTAAGTGCGACGGGGGGACCTACATGATCTCGAACTGAGCCTAGACATTCTTTTACTTTACGAGTTCCAGTGCCGACCAACTTCCCGTCTGCGGATGAAACTACCGTTCACATTGGCCACACAATGTCCAACCATTTGCAACTTCAAAAAGAGGGTCTCAAAAATTAAACAAAAATCATTGGAAAGAAACCAACACCTATCGTTAGCAGTTGCCACATCCTCGTGACATAGTTAACAGTTGTTACGTCCCCGTGATGACAGAAGGAGGTTTGTCGCGATAGATTCAAGATCTAATGGCCGCTCCGTCTCAAGCAGATAATTGCTCGCAGTAGCAGAATTGATCATCCGATTTACCTTTTCCGCTACACCTTTGACATGGTATAACGAAAAGAGGCGTTTTGTTGGTTTCTGTTGTTGTCCACCCTCTTGGGGCAGATTCTAAGCTGTTGTGGACTGATTTGAAGGATGAATCTTCACATGCCCAAATGTGCATCAACGATGTCAAGGGATGATGGTTCTGACTTGAACTCGGTCCAAGATGAAGAAGTACGAGAAGAGGTAGTTCATGATGGAGCGACAACTCACGAGTGGGGAGATGGGTCTAGTTCTACTCTGGCTCACATGAGTATCCAGTCAAGATACCTACCCTTCTTACCTTGCCCTCGGATCAGCAATTGAATGGCAACAACTATGCCATTTGACAAGCGATCATGATGGTGGTCTTTGACTCTTACAATCTTGGAGGCTTTTGTTAACAGCAACTTTCGGAAGCCAAGGGATCCAACAAGAGCGAAGCTACGGGAGTGTGTCAATGCTCGAATTCGATCATTTATTATCCTCAACAATCACCATCTGTCATCCGTCACATCCGATTGATGAAGGACGTGAAGGAGATTTGGGATCAACTTTCCTCGTTATATGATCGAGTTTCTCTCATGAAGCGGATTGTTTTGGAGGTGCAATTGTGGGTGGGGGTCCCGAGAAACGCTCTACTCACATCCCCAGTCCCCACAAATATTGGAAACTTGAAAGCTCCCTAACAAATATGCCACATCAGTGAACTGATAATAAAACCGGGCATATAAAGGGAAAACTACAGATCACTAGAGACTCCGGGAACCTTAGGAACAGGGTCCTGCCTCATGCCAACCTACCGGGTGGCCACAACACGTAGCTCCTACCGCCGAGAAGGTATGTCTACCTCAGGTACGTCAAGATCCACAACAACAAAATAGCCTCACTCCCTAATCGGCTGCTCGGAGATATTGGAACCACCAATGGACAAGAAGGTGTACCTAGACTTGGGTGACTTGGACATAACAATTCGCCTCTTGGAAACCAAGATAGAGATTTTTCTCATGTAGCTTTATAAGTTAGTGGATCAGTTAATCATTGTAATTAGAGTTCTCAGAAATCATGAGAGCTTTTCTGCTGACAGTTTAGTGGGTTCTACGGAACAATACCAACAGTGGAATGTAATCAAAGATGTATCTATTCAATCCTACATATCAAATTCAGCCTCTACACGACCTAGATAGAGGACACTCATTGAAATCTCTCTCTCTCTCTCTCTCTCTCTCTCTCTCTCAGTGTCTCCATATTCATAAAAGCCTTAAGATGTTTGTTTCTTTACATGTTTTGTTATTTGAGAAAATTGTCCAATAAGCCCAGTTCACACAAGGTGCATAATCTAACATGACTACTGCAAAGCTTTGCACAAAGGATACGACGAAGAGTTTGATTTTACCGACACCTTTCAACACAAGGCTAATGCTACAATTAGTGTCATAAACGAGCTCCATTAAATTTAGAAAGCAAAGCTACTGGCCCGTATAATCCACATCAGAGACAACTGATTACACTAGAGATAAACTACAGAGAAAACTGACGCTATGATATACTTTCATCGCTTTTCTCCTGTTAATAGACAACATGCAGAAAAGGAAGGCACCTATGTTCAACAGTGATGCTCTCTAGAAGGGTCGATTTTACAGACTGGCGGACTTGAGGGGTAAGCTTCATCCAATGACCCACAATCTTCTTCCGCAGTAAAACAGCTGCAAGCTGCCGAACATTGCCAGCTGGTGCGACACGCATATGATGAAGTAAAGCTGAAACAATCATAGGGTCCTTTGCAAGACGCTTGATTTGCTCTTCAGCCTGCTTCCGGGCTTCATTGTCTGGTCGTAAAAACTGAAGTAAAAGTAGCTCTAATTGTTCCATTGCAATCTGTGGCTGCATGTAAAGCGTTAAAAAAAGTGTTATATTCTAAAGCACAGGAACATGTTTTACAGCCCACACAGTTGGATGGCCACTGGCCAGTGCATGTAACTGAAAATTTATTAAGCTCGTGGGCCCTGAACCAGATCTACAAGGATTTAAGAGTCTGATTAATTCACAATTTAATGCTTAATTCTTCTTCAAGAGCTAAGAAAGGCTTGACACTTGTGACTCAACCCAGTCAATCAGCTTCCAGATTGTGATGGGCATCTGGGTCACGTATAGACAGCTCGAACTTCTATGATCTATCTGAAGTTAGAGTAGACCTGTCACCTCAAAAACTTGCAATGTAGTAACTGTAAACTACCGGTAGAAGAAAGTGCAACCTTTTCGTAACTATCTTGGACCGAGAACTATTTGCCGAGGTCAAAATGAGCCCCATATAAAATTGCAAATAAAAAAGTTAGAATCAAACCCCGGGGTGATGTAAGCGGGTGGATGGGTGTGTGTGTGTGTGTGTGTGTGTGTGTGTGAGAGAGAGAGAGAGAGAGAGAGAGAGAGAGATCCTTTGCGTGTGTGGGTGTGGGGGTGTGTGTGTATGAGAGAGGGAGAGAGAGAGAGAGAGAGAGATCATTCTAGTAAAATGCACGAAACAATTCCTGAACTGCTATCAGGCAGCTTAGCAAACCAGCAATTGATTGCACGAACTAACGTCCGTAGGTGATAAGAAGATGCCAGTTCAAGATAAGACCTCTTACCCAGGAGGAGCGCTTGCAGCACCAGAGCGTTAACCCTAGCCGAGCACGCGCTTTATTGGTAGCTGTGTGCGAGGGGAGGAGCAGCCCCGGCGCAAGCAACTTTGGTATAGTGTTGGGGGGAAAGTGCGCCTCAGCTACGCATTGACACTGCTCGAAAAAAAAAAACCCAAACCGAAACTTTTTTTTTTTTCCCGCAAAACTCACAATTGTGAGTGGATAGTATTAATAACATCAGAATATACACCAACCTCGAGCTCGGACGGAGCCTTGAGGGTCAAAGGACTACAAGTTTTTTGCTTGACATAGAGACCACAACTACTCCTAGGCTTTACTTATTACAAGATGTCATGTATTGTTCTAGACCAGTCCTCTAAAGCTTGTTTGCCTCCAATCATGTGGATCATCACTCTGCTCTCTTGTATTATTTCACCAAAGCTTGCCACAGCCAGTTCCCCCTCAAACACGCGGCGGTTCCTTGCTTGCCACAATATGGTGAAAGAAGTAGTACGTGATTATTTGAGTGCAGACAAAAAGAGCAGGACTTCCCAACCTGTTACTACCAAAGAACAGATCATTCTTTAAGAACTTAATTTTCCATGTCCTTTGAATCCAGTGATATTTTTCCAACCATGCCATTGATTGCTTGGCATCCTATGAAAAGGTGGGCTAGGTCTTCACTAGCTATTCTGCACCCCGAGCAACGGTCGAACCCGATTCCTCTTTCTTGTATCTTCACGCTCGTTCGGCAGAGCACCACACATCACTTTCCACAAAAATATCTTCATATATTGAGGCCACCTTGGCTTCCAGATGTTCTCCATGACTCCCTCCCACCGTTTTTCCGTCCATTGCCTCTTCCATAATTTGTTTAGGGGGCTACACCAATTAGCCTCATGCATTGATGCATGGCAAATGCCTTTAGAATGTGGTTTCCAAAAGAGGCTACTCCCCGGCCATCTCCAAGCGTCCCATTCAAAGTTGGATTCACAAATTGGCATCACCACCTTATCAAGCTCTTTCATCACCCTGTAGACTAGTAAGATCTCAAAGCCATTCAGTTGAAATTGGGTGGCTAAAGAGTCAACAGTTTCCAGCACTTCCTGTTGCCATCCTAGAATTACTCAAGTCGAACGAGCCCCTTATTATTAACATTCATGGCCATTTCTATCCAATAGGGGCTATGCGGCGGCCCCAATATTTTAGAGAGCCAAGGGGACCATTGCAAAATAGAGTTCTTAAAATATCTGGTTACTTCCCCCCATTCCAAAACCTCAGTTGCACTTTTGCACTTCCTCATTAGCTCCCTTGAGAGTCCACCAGATCTAAGATAAGACCACTTCGGGGCGAGAAGTTTGTCGTGCATCACAACCCCCTTCCACTTTCCCCCTTTCGATCCCAGTTTTAATGCATCAAGCATTTCCTTGGTCATGATAGCCCAAGCTTGGTTCTGTTTAGCCAATGAGACCATAAACTTGGCACAAAGGGCCTCAACATGGGATACAAGGTTAAGAATGCCAAGCCCTCCTTGGTCTAATGGGCGAGCAACTACCTCCCATCTAGCCCACTGCCATGGCCGGGAGGTTTTCGTGTTGTTCCAAAGAAATCTTTTCACTGGTTTTAAGAATTATTTCCAATTACACTTAGCCATCTTGAGCACGGGGCTGAGGAAAGAAATATACGGGATCATAATAGCATTAATCACTCTAATTCGGCTTTGGAAGGGGTGGAGAACAAACTCCCATCTTCTCATTTTCGAACTTATTTTTTCAAGGACCCATTGAAATCTTTTCCTATGGGTTACATCCACCCCAACGGGGGCTCCCAGGTGTCTGAATACACTCCCTTTTGGGATAATCTCTCATGTCCAGACTGCAGGGTCAAAAGAGTCGTTCTCCGACAGGGATATTAGTCTTGACTTCTTTATATTGCACTTGGATCCCGAGGCCACGGCAAATGTTTGCACGATCTCTAGAGCTCTCCTGACAACTTGAGGGCATGCCTTCAAGAATAGGAGCGAATCATCTGCGAACATTTTGGCCAGTAGCTAGTCGTTGCCCGGTAATGCCAGACCTTGAATCTCTCCCCTTGCAGCACTGGCTTCGAGCATCGTAATGAGAGGATGCGACCCGATGGCGAAAAGCAAGGGGGCCAGGGACATCCTTGCTTAATAGACCTTTTAACCTCAAAAGAGCCCACAATTCTATCACTAAACAGGAGCTCTGATTGGCTGCCAACGCCTAGTGTGCGTATGAGGCGATAAAGGCGGGGCCCAAAGCCTAGAGCTCCCATGACTTCTTTTATATAGGACCATTCTATTCTATCATAGGCTTTGTCGAGGTCCAGCAGCAAGATGCACTCTTGCTTGGAGAAGGATGCATACTCTATTCCTACCATTGCTGCCAAGATATTGTCATATATAGATCTCCCTTTAATGAACCCGTGTTGATGGGGAGAGATGATCCGACTCAGGAGGGGGGCAAGTAATTTTGCATGCTACTGACATCATCATAATGGGATGCCAATGTTTAAGTTGGGAGTAGCAGATCTGTTTGGGGATGGGCTTGATAAGCCCTCTCTTAACACTTGTATCCAACAACTCTTCGGAAACAGCTTGATTGGCCATCCGTGTGACTAGACCCTTGAGATCATCCCAAAATTCCCTAAAGAATTCAGTCGTCAGTCCATCCCAACCGGGGGACTTTTCATTGCCAAGAGCTTTTAGTGCCGATGAGCATTCCTCCTCAGAGAAGGCCTTTTCCATGCGGTTGGCTTCCTCCTGGGGAACCTTCTTTTCAACAGTCCCAAGTAAAGACGCTCGGGCTTCTTCCACTTCCTAAGATTGGGTCTCTGGCTGGCCAATAATCTGGTTGAGATACTTGAGCATAAGTCCAGTCATCTCATCTTGGTTTTGAATTGTATTCCCTTTCTCAGCACTTGCACACGGCCTCGACTCTTCCTCACTTTCAGAGCCCTAAAAAAATGTGCTTGGTTAGAAGGCTCTGGTTGGAGGAAAGTTTCCCTAGAGAGCAATCTCGCCTTCTTGATTTCCTCCAGCTGTTCGTTGGCCAGGTGAGATTTAGCTTCAAGCCATCGCTTGTGCTCATCCTCGGTAGCCAATCCGGCAGCCTTCCTAGAGGCTAATTGCGCTACCTCCTCTGTGAGATGTTTGATTTGTGCCTCATTGGCTTTTTTAACCTAAGGACCCGAAGTTTTGATAGCTTTTTGAACATTCCGAACAAATATATTCCAAGCACTAGGTTTGTTCAACCCCACATCTTTCTTGAGCTTTCCCAACGCTTTCTTGGTGATGCTTCTGAACAGGTGTGACCCTGTAATAAGAAGCTTTTTCTCCCCTCTCGAGGATTGCCCCCCCCCCCCCCCCCCCCTTTATCTTTCTTGAGTTGTAAGTGTAATGGCATGTGATTGGAGAGAGGCTTTTTGTTGAGATTACCTTCATCTCTAATGTCGATGAGATCCAGTCATCTTGATGAGAGCAGTAGCATCTGTCCAGTCAGGAGGTAGTGCGGGCGTACTGAAGGCTTGTGTAGGTGAATCCAGGCATGTTGTTCCATGGGCCCACTTCCCACAAGTCAATCATGGCGGAGCCTGTTCTGTCCTTGCTTTTCTCGACCATATTGAAATCTCCAACCATTAGCCACTCCCCTTCAATCGAAGTATCCCTGAGCTGCATCCACAATTTAGCTCTATCCTTTGCATTGCAAGGGCCATAAACATTAACTATGGTGATAGGTTGATTGTCCCATCTAATTCTAACACCAAGGACTCTTCCGGAGGGGTGGTTTAACCATCTTTGGTTCCAAGTCTCTATCAGCAATGAACAAGACACCACTAAAACCGTCGCTTCCTTCCCCATAAAAGATAATTTTTTTTCATGCAGCTTGTTTTCTCTTGCTACGAGCATCCAAATGGTGCTCTTGGATGGCCCAGCAATTGTCTGCCTTCTCTTTCTTCACTTCTTCCCTGAAGGGAGTGCCCTTCTTCCTGGTTTTTAATCCCTTCACGTTCCAAGACTGAATAGAGAGAGTATATATCATTGGGAAAGAGGGACAAATTCTTCTGCCTCCAGGAACTCTTCAACAAAGTTCCCATTTAGGTTGTCCTCTTCCATTGGCTCCTTTTCTAGTGGAATCTGCATGGTATCTAGCTTGGACGTGGAAAGGTCCTCTTGATTCATCTTCCCCAAAACTTCGAATATGTTGTTATATAGGAAAGGAGGCTTTAGGACATCCGGCGGGAGACCATTGATTTGACCTTGCCCTAGCCTTCGCTTTGAACCATTTACATGAAATATGAGATACTTGTTGCCAATCCTCATCTTTTGACCTAAGAGTTGGAGACATCACGATCTTCTGCATTACTGGGGTGGCCGTTCTTCGCTGAGCGGTGGATGAAAAGTGGTAGCTTTGGGTGGTCTTGCCCTTACCCCGGTTGCCATGATCTCATTTTTCCACATCTTTATCTGTGTTGACTTTATTTTGCCCACCCTCTGCCTTGCCAAGATTTTCAGTAGGCTTCTTTGTTGGATCTACTGTATTCGTGCCACCCTGTGGGGTAGCTTGTAATTCACCACTCTCATTTGTAGGCTTTAGCACATCAGCGGGACACGCCCTCGCATAATGCCTGAATTTGTTGCATTTGAAGCAGGCCCTGAAGAAAGTGTTAAAGTTAAGAGGAATGATCTTTAGTCCTACCTCAACGTTCACCACCAAGTTCTTTGGCTGTGGCTTTCGCAGATCCCACCAGATACAAACCTTGTTTGCTGCTACACCCGAGGCTCTGGCAGATAGGACAAAAAGTGGATCACCAAGCGCAGCTACGAGGTCCTTCAAATTCTTCCTAAGGCATATGGGGAGGTTGACAAACTCCACCCATACTAGGCAGAGATCCTTGAATGCCTCGTTAGATTCAAAGAGAGGGTCCCAAGGGAGCATGCACACCGGCGCGCGATTGAAGAACAACGGGCTTTTCGCCAAAACCTTCTCAACCATTGCAATGTCATTGAATTGAACTGACACGAATCCTTTTGGTATATATTGGGTGAACATTACTGAGTCGAGCTGATTCAACACCAGTGGACTGCAAAGCCAATTACTAAGCTCGATTCTATTGGGAACTCTCCCCATAAACCGGAAGACCAGAGTGGATTTTGCAACCTCCGCAAGTTGTTTTTTCACTATGGCGGGGGCAACAACCACCGTAACAACATCTTCCACCTTGACACGCTGTGGGAGTGCCTTCTTAAGTGCTTGGAAAGCTCTGTCCCCTTTGGCCACTTTAGCAGCATCCTCCTGTGTTGCCGAATCTTCGCGCGACCTTTTGTTTAATGACAGTGCACAGAGGATTGCTGCTAGGTCTTTTTCTACTTGCGTCTTTCTTTGTTTCATTTCCTCCTTACTCAGATTAGTAAGGGAGATTTGACCGCTATCATCGGCGCTCGGATTTGCAAGGTCACCGGTCGGCTCGATTGCCTTCAAAGCGTCGGGCTACTCTTTGCCTGCCACCACTGCTTCGGCGTAGGACGGCTTAGGGCCTCACCAACACCAAGTTTCAAAAGGGAAATATAATAATTTCTGATAGTAATTGCCAAAGATAAAGATCGCGTAGTGTGGGGGGGGGGGGGGGGGGGGGGGGGGGGCAGGGGGGGGCCTGCCTTGCTACTTAACGCACCGCGCGTGTTGCTCAACTCACAGTCTCGCAAAAGGGAGAACTTAAACTCGCTAATTCTCCACATGCACCTACGCTTATCATATAGGCTCAAGAGGCGATTATTAAGGCTAATAATGGCGATGCAGGCAATCCCTCAAGCGATTATTATCTCCCAGTGTAAATAATCGCAATGTTAATAATTGCTACAGACGGAGGGGGGCTCGGCGTTTGCAGGAGGAGAAGAGGCGAGGACGCTCAAGCTTACCAAATGCTACTCAAAGCACTCTCTATGCTCAGTTGAACTAAGGTAGGAAAAGAAAGCCCTAAGGCAAAGCTTAACGAGCAGGGCTAATCCTTAACGACGTCCTTCTGAGGCCCTACACCATCGTGCATACCTGCCTAAATCTAAACCATCGCTAACTCTCAGCTTCATAGTCCTCTCAGCTTCTTTCTCTTTCTCTTTGTGCAGGATCTCTTATCGCGCCTCCTCTTATTTGATCACAATCTTGTCTAAACCAAAACAAAAACTTATAAGGTACTAGTACGGCTCTCTCCCCCTCTTTATCACGTGCACATAGGCCTCTCTCAATGTTGGAATTTAGCTTTCATGTCAGATTTTGACACGTGTAAAGGGCTACCCCTTCCGTCATATTATATTAGTTTAGATTTGTCGAGATTTATAACTAAAAAATATCCAACTTTTTGGCCTGTCCCAAAGGGGTAAGGCCTTAGTGATGGTTTCATTTTTTGCTAATGAAAAATGAGAGGTAATTTTACGATAAATTTTGAATTTTTTGAAACTGATTGTTTTTTTATTGGCTGATGAAGTTATTGGTGGATAACTTGCGTGAATGAGATCTCGAAGATATGCATCAAAAGATGCACCTAGCCATTGGAATATCGGCCACAATCCAAGGTGAGGTTGAGCAGAAGGTGGTTCTTGATCTAGATCAGGTGGTTGTCAAAAAGGGTTATGGTTGAAAGCTTGACGATGGTGGGCCAACCTAGGGGAGAAATGGTCTAATTCAAAGCAATGTTTACTTCCCACAACACTCAAGCTACATAGAAATTTCGAATCAATTAACATTTTTCATGTAGCATCTACAAAGAGTGATTTAACCTGAAAATGAAAGAGTGGGTTGTGATGTAGAGTACTTGAACATGTTGTATTTAGTGTGAACAATAGTCTTCATGAGTTGTACTCCTACTTGTATGTGTTGCAGCTACTCCCGCAACACATTCAGGTTCTTTGATACACGTAGGAAGATGACATACAACAATATCAAGTAGATGGCCACTACCAAAACCTGCACATCCAAGTCAGCAATCACGAGGACTAAACTCATGCCATAAACTGCTCACGCACGTCCATGTGTGTGTGTGTAGCAGTTCTAAATATATATATATAAACCTATATATACGCAAACGAACACTACAGTTCACAGACCACTAATTCTAGGACAGTACAATGGAATTGTACAATAATCTATTTGCAGTTGAAAATAAATTTTGTACAAGGTAGTAAAGATATCAATGTAAATCATGGGGTGAAGCCATCCCCAACTTCGGAGTAATGTAGCTTCAAGTTAAGCGAAAATCCATAGTCATCAATAACTTAGAACTGAATGCTTTAAAAGAAGGTAGCCCTCACCTGCACCCATAGCCACAAGAAAACAATTCGTTAGCACATGACTGTACGCAGGTGATGCTGGGCATCCCAGTTGTTATCCATGTCACTTTTAAAAAAACGCAGTTCTTATCTAGTACCTTGTTTAAAATAAAAAAGATCCATGGATTATTGCCAATCCAATACGGAAAGTGAATTCATCATAGTGTAGCTGTTTAATTTTAGGATCTAAAAACTTAAAAAAAAATCAAAACCTTAGTAGGTTTTTTTGGGCAGATTATCCAAGCCAGACACGAACTACCTTCTTAATCCGACTAGAGAGAACTACAAACTAACTGCCATTAAAGGCCAGATTTTAGTTACGGACAGCACCTAATTCGAAATGAGAAAAAAAAATTCAACTTTCGGACTAGATCTTAATCCAAAAAAATTTCCAAGTATATATATATATTTTATAAACCAGAGATATTTAACTACTTTTCAGATCTAAGCCCTTTCAAGCTATAATCCAAAATATTATAAAAAACTGCCGCTGTCATTATGCAATGACTGACAAACTTTTGTCAAAGTTCATAATAAAACCAGACATCATACAATAGTTTTTTAGATAGCTCAGTCAATAGAGCAAGTCCATACAATTTCCAAAATATAATCGAAGTAAACGTATCAAGCCAAGAACATCTATAAACTTCCAGTAGTAGATATTGCATACTAGTAGGCCAAGTAAAGTTCACATAAATACGAGATATCAGGCTGTAAACCGAACCTTTAGTTTTACAACTTTATCAGGGAATCCGACAATCTCTGCTCCCAGTTTTGAGCAATACATATTTTATATATATTTTTATAAAACCATCAACCCGATTCAAATCCCTGCAGTGACTCATTCATACTTACCTTCTTCAAGAAATCGGCATCCTCAGCCAATCAGAACTACCCTTTCCTTAATAGACAGAATGCCTTCCAAACCATAATACAGCCATACAGATATATCGACAAGAGAGCTATCATTTCCAATCCAACAGAGTCATATTTATCAAATCCCAAAAATACCGTGATTTATAGAACCAGGAATTCGTTCTTTCAAAATGTTTATAAAACGGGAATCTTCAACTTTAGTCTACGAGGCTCATATCTTCCAACATTCCAGAGGTAAACAAATACCATATTTCCCTATATCAGATAAATCGGTTCCAGAACCGGGTTTATTATTAAAAAATTAAACCAAGACTACTTACCTTCAGTCCGTATAGTAAGCTAGAGAGAGTAAAAAATCCATATCCATGCTGGTAAATACTCATAATTCCAAGTACAGAACCAAGCGAGAAGGAGTAAGTCACCCTTGAGCTAACCATTTTTAGGGTTTCTTACCTTTGGTGAGTTACAACAATTCCTAAAAAGTTTCATTTTGGCCTCCAAATTACAACTAGTAAGCAACAACCCCGGCAAAAAACAATGTCAGCAGACATTTTTTAATGCTTCAAATCAACAACCATTTAATGATATGCATAACTTCAATATCTTCATCCCATTACATCCCACTAGGCTGCCATACAGTAAACTGCTCGAGTCACAGTCATCCGGTAACACTATGCCCCAGCCACAGTTTCCAAAATTCCATCCAGTAACCAGTCCGAACAATTCCTCAAGCACCGGATCAAGTTGAAAGAGCAGTTTAAAATTTACCAATGTTAACTAATATCTCAATCATAATTTTGAAGCATTAATTCCCGTCAAGCAAATAGGCAGCATCCGATTAACAGTATCCCCCCTTTTAAAAAAAATTAGAAACCAACAGAAATATAACCTGCAAATTATACCTTAGTAAGCAACAACCCCGAAAAAAAAGCCATGTCAGCAGATATTTTCAAGCTTTTAAAATTTCTCAGTTTTAAATGCTTTCAAATCACCAACCATTTAATGATATGCATACCATCAACATCCTCATCACTTTACACCCCATTCGGCTGCCCTACAGTAAATTTCTAGAGTCATAATCATCCGGTAGCCAAATGCCCTAGCCATAATTTTCAAAATTCATCCAGTACCCAGTCCAAACAATTCCTCAAGCATCAGATCCAAGAGCAGTTACATTTCACCAATGTTCACTAATATATCAATCATAAATTTGAAGCATGACTTCCCGTTAAGCAAACAGGCAGAATCCGATCTACAATATGTCCTCTTTTTTTTAAATTTAGAAACCAACAGAAATATAACCTATAAGTTTGAAGCAGAAGCCTCCATGATAGCTTTATCACTTTTTTTCGGCATGATGAAGTCACACGACAACGTAGAATTGAAAGCAACACAGAGGTCACAAATCACAGTGCTAAGTGAGCATAGGCTCTCACTTGATGATCCATTTATAGGCGAGCTTATGTCACACTACAGACGGGCATGAAAACTGCACGCTTCCCCATCGAGGCCGGCCTTAAAGACCATTCACTCCGGGATCATACTCAGCACAAGATCTGGGAATGAGAAGCCAGAAGAGAGCTCACGAAACGTCTTAGCTCAGCAAAGCAAGGAAATTCCTTACAAGCGACAGAACGCTAGTGCACGGTACACACAATAGGGTACTGCAGAGAATACGAAAACCTCATACGGTGAGAGTTATACAAGGAATGTTTTCCCTTTATGTATAAGGCGGTCCCACATTCACAATAATACACTATAACAAACTATCAAACCAATTTATGTGTTAACTTGCAAGTGGCAATAGATAGCAAGTGTATGTAAGCCCATATTTTTTTTAAAAAACCGATATACGGTCTTTATACAAGCTAGTGCTCTCAATCTTGGTTGGATACAAACCGCTAGTAATCCATAACATCTTATCCCTTCAGAGTCTAAGGTAAAAGCTCCGTCCATTAGGACAGATTTAGAGACAGAAGCTAAAGCAAAACTAGACGAGGCCTACAAAGTAAAGTGCTTTTCTTCTTGTTAAACACAACCATTGGGTTCAGTCATTAATCAGTCTATATAAGACGAGCATCCCTTTAACAAACCAATGTATAGCAGCTGTTGAGAGTAGCTGATTGCGAGTTAAAAGTAACATCTAACATTGTCATCGGGTGTATTCTACATATTTATCTGTTATGGCTCATACTGAGGAACAGATTTTAGAAATATCTATTGCACATCTTCAGCAGTCAAGTGAGTCTACTAAGCGAGCCACACTCCTCCATTATGAACGGCTTTTATTTCCGCAGTTAGGCACATCTGTGACTCAGACGAAGTGGTGGACATATCAGAACCGAGTGACCAGGGTGACACTTTGGGGTAGAAAACATTTTAGGAATAACATTCGTCTGGCGATGGTAACTGAAGCAATGGGTATAGGGCCACGATACTATTATGTAGAATATTCAATGAAGCGAGGTTTTTTAGAACGATTATATTTGCTAGCGCAGTTTCTTCCATTTCGAAAGATTTTTTTGTATCGCAGTTATGGCCAGCCACTCAGAGGGTATTTCAATATCACACCACGAACCTTGGAGTGTGGTGTACTCTTATCTACTCGAATCCTACCTTTGTCAGAACGTCCAAACACCTGTTTCTACTGTGACAGCTGTTTGTGTGATCATGTCATGGATGGTCTACTAGAGATGTAAAAGTGAAGAGCAAGGAGGGTTTTTTTTGTGTGGAAAAAACCAAGTTTCTTTCAAACTAAATAAAGTGGTGACACTTGAGAAATGACTCGTGTAATAGTGTGTGTGTGTGTGTGTGTGTACGACGCCAGCCCTCTTTGCCTTCCATCCACTCCTATTTGTGCCATGCCTTGCAGCTCTCATAGGGTAAGGAAGCACGGAAGTGGAAAGCACTGGGCAATGGCATGGCAACAAAGCAGGAGGACGAGAGCATCGCAATGGACACAACCTATCAATGGCATTGTGAGGGGTAGTGACAAAGCACGAGCACGAGAGCATCAGGAGGTACAATTGCAAATGATGATCAAAGCATATAAATAATTCTCTCTCTCTCTCTCTCTCTCTCTCTCTCTCTCTCTCTCTCTCTCTCTCTCTCTCTCTCTCTCTCTCTCTCTCTCTCTCTCTCTCTCGTCTTGAGTCCTGACACACAGTAATACGGTATCACTCTCTCTCCACGTGCCAGTGTGCCACCTCTTCCATTTTTCACCTACAAGGCATCTTTTAAGATACCACTAAATGTGCCGACTAAATCCAAAGTGGCAGTATTGAGGCATTGAGTCCCCTATTGTAAAGCCTGAAATATTTTCATCCTTCGTTAGACTGATCTTAGAGAACAGCAATCTTTTGCATGCCAATCATGGGCATGTTGTTGTACAACATAACCTAGTCATAGCTGTTGCTAATCTATGCGTGGTAAGTGGCCATCTCGGCCTTGAAGGCCAGGTGTAGCCCTTCATACTACACCTACTCAAAAGGTAGCCGGCCATCTAGAGCTTCCTTCTTTGGTGTTGCCACTCCTTCCAGCCATGTGTGCACCTTTCTTTCACAAGCAGTCCCTTCCTGCTGACTGACACGCGTCCATGTTAAGCACCAATCTTTGGCTCTCATTCCCCAACCAATTTGTCCATATGTTGGTGAACCCAATTTTGCTTGGCAAAAAAAACCATAAGGAGAGAGAGAGAGAGAGAGAGAGAGAGAGAGAGAGAGAGAGAGAGAGAGAGAGAGAGAGAGAGAGAGAGAGAGAGAGAGAGAGAGAACCCAAGCATTTGTAGGAGAGTGATAGCGAGTGTGCATCGACTGTGCACACAAGCATGTGAATATAATCACACAACTGCAAGTTGAGGGTCTTGGGACTAGAGCAACGCATGGGGGATGTCATTGGATGTAGCACCAAAAAAAACAAGGAGTAGCACTCGAATTGTGCATGTGAGCTTAGGGACATTAATCACGGGCATGCATATGGGCAATTACAAACTCTTTATCGGACACATTACATAAGCAAGTTAGTGCTGGAAGAGGGTAGCTTGGGATGTACTACCACTTCAGACTCAAATCCAACACACAAAAAGAGAGAGAGAGAGAGAGAGAGAGAACACTTTTAGGAATAAAAAATAATAAGTGCAAGTTAGCAAGTGCTCACCCAAAGATTCCTGTGTGTGTGTGTGTGTGTGTGTGTGTAGCTGTTTAACTTAAATAAATAACACACCAATGAACATGATGTCCAAAACGATGACTGGCTAAAGATGTCTAGGCAAAGATAAGTACAGAAACAACTCAGTATTTGATTCATAACTGTACAACATAATAAGAATGAAGTATCATTCCAAATGAATTTGTACAACGGTATCAAAAACTATCCCAATTGAATCATTAAATGTTTCCAAAGTCGGATTGCAGCAAGCTAAACCTCTTTAAGCCAAGATAGAATTCTCACCTGCATCCATATAGTCAAGACAACAGATATATTAGACTTGGCTACGTATGGTAGGCAGGCTTCAAAGAACCTATTAGTTGGTATCCATGTCAAACTTAAAAAGTATTTAGACTAGCTACTGTCCTATTCAAAGTAATCCTACCAAA
Organism: Adiantum capillus-veneris; assembly: GCF_014529385.1. Taxonomy (NCBI): domain Eukaryota; kingdom Viridiplantae; phylum Streptophyta; class Polypodiopsida; order Polypodiales; family Pteridaceae; genus Adiantum; species Adiantum capillus-veneris. The sequence goes on from NC_140943.1 coordinate 148,611,600, forward strand.
ATTTCATAATATGTTTAAAATAACCTTTTATTGTGAGAGGAAGTTGACAACTCCATATCATCTTATGTAGTTTCCTTGATTTAAGCAATGTAAGAAGAAAACCAAGTTTAGGTTAGCCAGTAGAAACCTTAGCTACATGAGTAATCTTTTGTAATAGGCCTGCTTACCTATCAGCACCCATTTAAGTATTATGAAGAGCTTGGTATCAAAACAACAGCTAGATTGAACTACCCAAAAAAGTGTCAGCCAGAGTCAAATAATAATAATGGAGCTCATTCTCAATGGTAAGAAACGCTTTCAAGTCATCCCTTAATAAGTGTCATAACGAACCAACGATAAGGTATAACGACAAAAGTTTTTAGATAGATATTTACTCGAGCTTTAGTGAGCACGCCCTACGTATCTTTATCTAGATTTAAACCATAGTTGGCCAGAAAGATTCCAAGCAGATGTAGTGAAAAAAGGACCAGTATTAAGCCGACAATCTCAGTTTTAAGCAGAAGGTACAAGGTCTGGCTACAACCAATTATACCGGGCCAGATTAGTATTCACTAGCTATAATAAATAACCAGATCTAAGCCTGACATCCAAGCAATATGTGAAGGTCAGATTTGTAAGTCAAAACGGTCTCCCCAAATCATAATATCATAAAAAACTTCGGTATCTAAAGCACCAGATCATTATCCATAAGTGGAGACCAGATGTAGTGAAAAAACGACCAGTTTCCCTTGCTAAATATAGAGATTTTTGTAATTTCAGTTTTATCAAACCTGGGCCATATCAATAGGTATCAATCCAATAATCCATTATACCCATATTGGTCAGAATCATAGTTTATGCCAAAACACAAGTGAGGTTTTTATTGCAGTATCATCACCAAGATGCAGTGTATATATTAAAAAGACCATAACCAAGCTAGGCATCCAGGCAACAAGCAGAAGGTTTTTTTCAAAATAAGTCAAGCAAATAGTAAAAACCAGAATTTTATGGTAGTATCATCACTACGATGTAGTGGGATATGTTTAGTAAAAAACCAGATCTAAGCCAGATAACCAAGCAAGGTTAGTTGTTTTGTAAGTCAGCACCAGAGCAAGATCCGGCTAATTCCAACCACACCCAAGATTAAGAGAGTAAGATCTCGTTAGGGAAAGACCAAGACTAAGCCAGAAATCCAAGATAAAAAAAACCAGCTGGTAACTAGTAAGCAGTCAGCAGGTTTATAAGAACGGTAAGAGATTAAACCTATAAAGGGTCAAAGGACTAAGCCATGGAAGAAAAAGTTATTTTTACAAGTCTCATCAAGTATTAAGTCCATTTTTTTCATGTTTTTGTAAATTGGATGTATCATACCCAAATAAACAACTGCATTTATCCAAATTCATAATTAGGCAGTATAACCAGCAATGCCACCAACCTTTTAATGTAAAAAAGCATCAATTATTCAAAAGTTACCAACTAGAGTGAGTGTATGTAATCAGTACCGTGCAAAAAGAAACCCTCTATTGATGTGTACTTATTAGTGCCAAGGTTATCAAACCTTTTGCTTTTAGCCAAGGAAAATCCCAAATGTACAGATCTGTTTTACAGAATGTAAATACTCCAGGGCAGCATAACCAGCATCATTACCAGGCATTCAGCATTATACTCACCATTATATAAAACCATATGTATGACAAATTTGATGCCATTTTCTAACACAGTAGCAAAAGATTAAGTATGCATGCAGTCAATACTAGGCAAGAAGCCAAAAAAACTTTTACTGATGTGTGAAAAGCTGTACCAAGTTTCTTATTTCATATTCATTTGCTAATGAAAAATCCCAAATGAACAAATCTTCCAATAGTCTAAATGTTTTAAAAAATCATGTTTATTATCAGACAACAAAGCATGGGTTTTGCATTGTGATAAAAAACCTGTCAGTAGACGCAATCTTAAGCATTTCTCCAAGTTGCCAAGGGAGACCAAGCCTAAGTGAAGGGAAGAACCCCTCACCTTATATAATGGAAGAGGCAGGGAAGATCTCCGAAAATAATCACTTGTGTAGCATTGGTTACTCATGAGTGTAAGAGGTTTTCCAGCTAAGACTCATTCAATGAGAAGGAGGCAAAGAATCTGTGGCAAGCAGCCCCTCATTACACGAGACCATCAGAGCGAGGTTGTGATGCACTGAGTGTCCCGACAGAGTGATAAAAACCTAGTAAAACCCATCAAATCCAAAGCCACCCAGGTAAGAGGCCAAAGAATGGGCTTTTCAATCAACTAGGTAAGAGATAAATTAGGGGGTTGCACCCACAAGGTAGCCCAAACATGATGCTGGGAGGGTTTTTTGGATAGGAATTTATATTTTATAGTGGATAGCTCTAATTCAACCAATGTGATCCACATAAAAAAGCTAGCAGTTGTATAATAAAGTACATGGTAATCTCCCATAAGGCAGCAACTCAGGTTCATACAGTTGGATGTTATAGTGATTCAAAGCATAGTCAACAACTCCCTTCAGATGAGGTGCTAGAGCAACCACAGCCCTGTAGCAAAAGAAAGCATTATTTTAATATGTAAAGCATAATATGTAAAGCATAAGGTAAAACTCTCCTAAGGCAACAACTCAAAACCTGTTTGAGTGTAACAGGTTGGATGTCATATTTTGTAGCCAGAAATAGTGATTCAGGACGTAACCCGAGGCCCATATATGCTACCAAGGTCAGATGTTGTGACCAAGTGTGTGTGTGTGTGTGTGTGTGTGTGTGTGTGTGTACCTGCCCTAACCCAGGCGCCATACACAATGGATTTTGGCAATAGACCCATTGTGTATGGGCCTACTGCCTCATCAGAAAGATGAGTTTTTAAATTTCATTAGTATAGAAGAGCTAAGCAGGAGTGACCCTGAAAAGGGAAGAAATGTTTGTACAATAATAGATATAGTCCTCAAGGAGACATTACTCCTGTAGTAGGAGTTTTAAGGCTTTGTCAGCCAGTTTGAAATAAGTATGGTTGTCATTGAGTAGCCGTTGGAAGAAAAACGGCAAGCTAGTCCTCTTGTTCCAAAAAGTCAACATATGAGTAATAGGTAGTATGTACCTGTAAATGTCAAAAATACAATCTGCAAAAGCATATATAATTAGAGTTGGATTAACCTGCTACTTAAAATCGACTAAGCCAAAAGATTACAGTAGTCATGAGTAGGAATCCAGTCTATAGTCAAGGAGACACCAACTAACACCTGTCAACGAGTCAAGGATTTATAGACAGTGGGTCACTCAAAGCCTACAGACACAAAATTTCTAAAGCCAGCGTCGTGGTCCTCCCAGTTGCCTGAGAGGGCCTAGTGTCTAGGGGTGTGTGTAGCTGTTTAACTTAAATATATAACACACCAATGAACAGGATGTTCAAAACGATGACTAGCGAAAGATGTCTAGGCAAAGATAAGTACGAAAACAACTCAGTATTTGATTCATAACTGTACAACATAATAATAATGAAGTATCATTCCAAATGAATTTGTACAACGGTATCAAAAACTATCCCAATTGAATCATTAAATGTTTCCAAAGTCGGATTGCAGCAAGCTAAACCTCTTTAAGCCAAGATAGAGTTCTCACCTGCATCTATTTAGTCAAGACAACAGATATGTTAGACTTGGCTTTATGTATGGCAGGGTTCAAAGAACCTATCAATTGTTATCCATGTCAAACTTAAAAAGTATTTAGACTAGCTACTGTCCTGTTCAAAGTAATCCTACCAGAATTGCTACATATGTTTAAATAACCTTTTACTGTGAGAGGAAGTTGACAACTCCATATCATCTTATGTAATTTCCTTGATTTAAGCAATGTAAGAAGAAAACCAGGTTTAGGTTAGCCGGTAGAAACCTTAGTTACACGAGTAATCTTTTGTAATAGGCCTGCTTACCTATCAGCACCCATTTAAGTATTATAAAGAGTTTGTATCACAACAACAACAACTAGATTGAACTGCCCAAAAAAGTGTCAGCCATAGTCAAAAAATAATAATCGAGCTCATTCTCAATGGTAAGAAACGCTTCCAAGTCATCCCTTAATTAGTGTCATAACGAACCAACAATAAGGTATAACGACAAAAGTTTTTAGATACATATTTGCTCGAGCTTTAGTGAGCAGGCCCTACGTATCTTTATCAAGATTTAAGCCATAGTTGGCCAGAAAGATTCCAAGCAGATGTAGTGAAAAAAGGACTAGTATTAAGCTGACAATCTAAGTTTTAAGCAGAAGGTACAAGGTCTGGCTACAACCAGTACACCAGACGAGATTAGTATTCACTAGCTATAATGAAAAACCAGATCTAAGCCCGACATCCAAGCAATAGGTGAAGGTCAGATTTGTAAGTCAAAACAGTCTCCCCAAATCATAATATCATATAAAACTTTGGTATCCAAAGCACTAGATCATTATCCATAAGTGAAGACCAGATGTAGTGAAAAAATGACCAGTTACCCTTGCTAAATATAGAGATTTTTGTAATTTCAGTTTTATCAAACTTGGGCCAGATCAATAATCCAGTAATCCATTATACCCATATTGGTGAGAATCATAGTTTATGCCAAAACACAAGTGAGGTTTTAATGGCAGCATCATCACCAAGATGTAGTGTATCTATAAAAAAGACCTTAACTAAGCCAGGCATCCAAGCAACAAGCAGAAGTTTTTTTTATAAAATAAGTCAAAGCAAACAGTAAAAACCAGAATTTTATGGTAGTATCATCACTATGATGTAGTGGGATATGTTTAGTAAAAAACCAGATTTAAGCCAGATAACCAAGCAAGGTTAGTTGTTTTGTAAGTCAGCACCAGAGCAAGATCCGGCTAATTCCAACCACACCCAAGATTAAGAGAGTAAGATCTCGTCAGAGAAAGACTACGACTAAGCCAGAAATCCAAGATAAAAAAAACCAGCTGGTAACCTATAAGTAGTCAGCAGGTTTATAAGACCAGTAAGAGATTAAACCTGTAAAGGGTCAAAGGACTAAGCCACGGAAGAAAAAATTATTTTTACAAGTCTCATCAAGTATTAAATCCATTTTTTTCTCTTTAAATTGGATGTATCACACCCAAATAAACAACTGCATTTATCCAAATTCAGAATTAGGCAGTATAACCAGCAATGCCACCAACCTTTTAATGTAAAAAAGCATCAATTATTCAAAAGTTACCAACTAGAGTGAGTGTATGTAATCAGTACCGTGCAAAAAGAAACCCTCTATTGATGTGTACTTATTAGTGCCGAGGTTATCAAACCTTTTGCTTTTAGCCAAGGAAAATCCCAAATGTACAGATCTGCTACAGAATGTAAATACTCCATGGCAGCATAACCACATCACCACCAGGCATTCAACCTTATACTCACCATTAGTATAAAAAAAACCAGAACAGTAACCATATGTATGACAGATTTGATGCCATTTTCTAGCACAGTAGCAAACAATTAAGTATGTATGCAATCAATACCAGGCAAGAAGCCAAAAAAACTTTTACTGATGTGTGAAAAGCTATACCAAGTTTCTTATTTCATATTCATTTGCTAACGAAAAATCCCAAATGAATAGATCTTCCAATAGTCTTAATGTTAAAAAAAATCTTGTTTATTATCAGACAATAGAGCATGGGTTTTGCATTGAGATGAACAACTTGTGAGTAGATTCAATCCTAAGCATTTCTCCAAGTTGCCAAGGGAGACCAAGCCTAAGTGAAGGGAAGAACCCCTCACCTTATATAGTGGAAGAGGCAGGGAAGACCTCCGAAAATAATCACTTGTGGTGGTGTCGCGGCAGCCTAGCATCGGTTACTCATGAGTATAAGAGGTTTTTCTAGCTAAAACTCATTCAATGAGAAGGAGGCAAAGAATCTGTGGCAAGTAGCCCTTCATTACGCGAGACCATCAGAGCAAGGTCGCGATGCACTGAGTGCCCCGACAGAGTGATAAAAATGATAAAAACCTAGTAAAACCCATCAAATCCGAAGCCACCTAGGTAAGAGGCCAGAGAATGGGCTTTTCACTAAACTAGGTAAGAGATAAATTAGGGGGTTGCACCCACAAGGTAGCCCAAACATGATGCTTGGAGGTTTTTTGGATAGGAATTTATATTTTATGGTGGATAGCTCTAATTCAACCAATGTGATCCACATAAAAAAGCTAGTAGTTGTATAATAAAGTACACAGTAATCTTCCATAAGGCAGCAACACAAGTTATAACTCGAGTTCATATAGTTGGATGTTTTGAGGTCTGTTGCCACCTCTATGTCAGATTGGAGCTTGTAGGCCGGACCCTTTGCTTTGGATTTTGTTGCATCCTTCTTCTTTTCTCTAGAGGCTTCTTGCATAGGCACTTCGGGGACATGTATCTCTTGCGGGGAAGGTGATCTAGTAGGCACTGTCATTTTTGCCCCCACTCCTCGTCGCCCGTTTTGAAGGCCCTTCATCCCCATTCTCACGCCTACGTTTCTCTTCGACAACGGCCTCATTGGCTTGACATCTGGCAATGTATGCATGCACTAACAAAGAGTCAATAGGGTCGTTCCAACTTGTTTCTAGCCGAATGCAATCTCCAGCTCCATGTAAAACCTCTTTAGTCATTTCACCTTTCACAGCAGACTCTATTGCCCATGACCACAATTCTCCAATCCCATTAGATGCTTCTTCTCCAACCTTGACTCCTTTCTTCTTAATAGATTCCACCTTCAACCAATAGGTGGCTGCCTCAACCATTGAGATGGCATGGCTAGTAGCCATGTCCTCGACTAGCTTCTTCATTCCACCTTTGCCAAAGTTTGTACCCAAGAGCTTACCTGTTTCACTTAAGTGAATTTTGCCATCTTTAAAGAAAAAAAGCTCCTTTGTCAAAGCATATTTGAAACTTTCACAATCCCTCCTTCCATGGTCAGTACTATCACACCATATGCATCTATTCAGAGCATAGTCAACAACTCCCTTCAGATGAGGTGCTAGAGCAACCACGGCCCTGTAGCAAAAGAAAGCAGTATTTTAATATGTAAAGCATAAGGTAAAACTCTCCTAAGGCAGCAACTCAAAACCAGTTTGAGTGTAACACGTTGGATGCCATATTTTGTAGCCAGAAATAGCGATTCTGGATGTAAACTGAGCCCCATATATGCTATCAAGGTCAGATGCTGTGACCAAGTGTGTGTGTGTGATGCCAAAGGTGGCTGAGGAAGGAACAAAATGAAACTGAGTTGAGTGAGTGCCAATAGAAGATCAAAATTATACGTTATCCTAACCTTGAGGTCTTCAAGGCGACTTCTTAGCATCCGCTTCCTCATCCGGTAGGAACATGATGGTCCTGAGGGTGGGCAAGGTAGAAATGGGTTGGTGGTGTAAGCAAGAATCAATAATAATGGCTCGCAAATCATGCCTCTCTAGGCCATGCTTGTCACTTCCATCATAAGCATACCCACCTTCCCAACAATGCTATCAGAGCCCCCTCCCAACTCGTTTCTATGTGGCACCTCAAGAATTTTCTTGCCTGTAAGATTCCCCATTTAAGCCCCTCGTGACCTCCCCTTTCTCCCATGCTTTCCAAGTGCCAACCCCTAGCGGAATGCCATGGCCCCTTCCTGCTCTTCTTCTCCACTGCCAAGTCACCCTCTTTACCACCATTCTTCTCCTAGTCTGACTCGGCATGCCTTCCTACTTCTTTGGCATGTGAATATCTCAATTTTAATAATATGGTCATTGTTGTTGCATGTTGTTCATCCTTTTTTTGTAAAAGATATTCTCAAGGGCAGGCCTTGTGATTTTATCACTTGTTACCTTTAAAATCAAGGTCCGATGAGTTTACAACCAAGATTTTTTATTTTCAACTGGGAAATCTACACCACAAATTGGGATATGTGAGCACTAGGCCACAACCTCTTATAATTTGATTTAAAACTGTCTAATCAGTTGAGTCTCCACAATTTTTTAAAAATAAAAAACCTTTCAAAACACCTCGATTGCAAAGTGAAGAGTGATCATGTAGGAGATGAAAAGCCTCATAACATTGAAAAATCAAAAGACTTTTGTACCCTAAAAGTGTCCACTGTGTCGCATGCATGCAAGCCTTTCCGTCAGCATTTTTTTGTAAGCTTTTACCTTAGTACTTTTGCGCCCTGGACCTCCCTTGTAGCATGCAACGTGGTATTTGGCACCGAGAGACATAAATGTCATCTTCAACACATGGTGGTATGGCAAGTTTGCAAGAGCAACCAGCACTAAGTGGTGGCAGATGCACTTAACGTCACTGGGTAGAAGCACTACTCGTGAGAGATGTGGAGCGGCAAGGGTTGATAGGGCAGCAGTGCCAGTAATATCATAGTAGAGTAGGAAGCATTAGTGGGATGCATCACAATTACTACAGGTGGGCACGACAAGCAAACTTGATAGCCAAGGTGGAGATAGTTATGAAAGGCACCATTCATGAGGGTTAAGGGCAAACACAAGGAGGCAGAGGGTTCACTTGGCACCTAAAATAAAATTAAATACTCAACTCCACCAAGAGGTGCCATGGAATTCGGGGTCTAGGATTTTAGGCAAATTGTGTGCAAGATTATTTTCTCTCACTCTTATGCTAAGTGTATGTGCTGAAAAAAATGTCTACATCTCCTCGCTTACACGCTTTCACTATATAGTCTAGTGTGTGCAGGCGTGCACACGTGCGTGCACATGGTGTCTTTGTTTAGATTGTATATAATTGGGGTTTTGGGAGAGATGGTGAAAGGTTGATGGTTCGATCCTGTGTGTGAGGAAATATTGACGGTTTTTAGCTTCCGTTCTCTCGAATTTGCCATTAGTGGTATCAGAGCGAAGGTTCATGGCAATCAACAACCTGGTTTTCTTTAAAGAGGAATTTTCAAGCTTGCAGCATCAAGTTCACAAATTAAAGCTTAATCAATGATTAATCGACCAATTAATCACGCTAATCGATTATCGAAACCCGATATGTCAAGCAATTAATTCAAATTAACGACTAAACCTTGTGATTGTGAAGGCGGAAGGGCACAAATCGGAGAAGCAAAGAGATTTCGAAGATATTGAAGAATCACGATTTTGAGGATGCGTCGTTTCTTTTTAATGGATTCCACTGTCAATTGCTACCTGAAGTTGCGAAGGGAGTTCAAAAAGAGGAAAATTTCAATTTTCTTGCATGCAAGCCTATTCAACTAAACGCAAGATTTCATCTTGCTCTTGAGCCACTCTTTTGAACCGTACGCCGTCATTCAACATCTAAGTAACATATATATTTTTTGTTTTTCTTTTATTTACATATTACTATGCACATGATCACATCCATATATAAATAACCATTCACTATACACACACACACATACACATAAGAGTAAAATAATATATTTTTTAAAGAAAAAAAACATGCCATCATGGCTCATCTTCCACAACCACCCTCTAATGTTGAACAACTCATAAATTTATAACAATCACTTACATATGAGCATATACGAAGGCAAAAACTAGAAGATAAGCTATTGTACGCTGCATGCACTGAAACTGTACTTGCTCCAAAGCGAAACAAAATTAGCAAAAAAACTTTTACATTCAAGGCACTAAAGATGCCAACATGGTGCTAGTTTTTATGATGATGACTTACTCCAACATGACATGGTCAAATGTGCATCAAATCACCTCATCGATAGTGTGGCATGCATTTAAAAAATTGTTTCTGCCCATTTCTTACCCACACAGTACAAAGTTAAAGCATGCCATCTGTGGGGTTTAATTTGCCAAGGTAAAAATGAAGCTGTACAGGCTTACACTGATCGTTTTGGAATTGTCTCATTTAGCTTCAACATGTCAAACATGTCAGCCCTAGGATATCAAAGTGTAAGTATATTTATGGGTTAGCACTATAAATTGGTGCTAAAGTAGACATGTTTGGGCCAGTTTCACTGTCAAAAGCTATTTATTTGTCACTTATTGCGAAGAAAAAGAAAGGTCGATGTTAACTCCACACTAATCAGCCTACTAACACTAATTGTAACAAGAGAGTTCCTTTCTCTCCTAGCTTTGACAAGAACAAAAATCAAAGTCATGATTTCTTCAAGAGATGCTGATTCGACAATTTTGCTACACCTACTCAACCCCATGGCAACAACAATAACCACATGTAGCAAAGGGGCAACCAAAATCCTTCCAACAATCAATGACCTAATCAACCTTCCAACAGTAATAAAAAGGTGAAATGTTATAAAAGTTTTTAATTTGGACATTATGCAGATAAGTGCACAAACAACACTCTAAAAGCAACAATTTTGCAGGTTTCACCTCCAGTAAACTAATGTGCAATATAATAAGATGTTAGACCTTTTCCCTCCTATAAGTAGTGTGCACTTATTCTTCGACTCTTCCTCAAATAATAACGGCCATCCCAATGGCCAACCTAATGGAGTCACACACAAACACAACGAAAGACCATTTAACAACAACCGCTCAATGGTACACAAGTTAACCTCATCAAAGTTGCTATTCCTGACGAGAATGAAATTGAAGTAAATTACAATGAGGGCTATGATCCTGAGTATAATGCCAATGAAAATCCTTCTCCAGGTATTCTTATATCCCCACACACTCTACTCAAGGTGAAAGGCACAATTAGGGGTGAAGATATTACAGTTCTTTTAGATGATGGTAGTAGCCCTGATGTTCATCTCTGCATGATTGGCACAACAACTTTCTCTCTCCCAACTCTCTTCACCTCACAAAGTAAAGATTGTCTTTGATAATCAATGTTTCAACTAAAAACTCAAGTTACTGTTGAAGTTTGCATTGGTGAATTTTCCCATAGACGTACATTTCTAGTTGCACCACCCCACGGTATTGATATGATTTTGGGGATGCCTTTTTGCCATGACTTTAACCCACCAATCAACTATAAAACACGAACTTGAATCTTACCCATGAAAACAAAACCTACTCCATCCAAGCAATCTTGAAACAGAAAAAAATTTCCACTACTTTCTCACACCCAAGCCCAACAAGCAATTCGAAAGCAAGGAAAAACATATCTAGTGCTTGTAAACCAACTCTCTTCTAACACTCAAACCCCCACATCACTCTACATAGGATGATTTTCTCTCATAGTTTAAAGATTGTTTCATGCATGATTTGGAATACCACCATCACGCCTTGAAGACCATAATATTGATGTTATCTCGGGTAGTGAACCTCCCTACAGAGCACCCTATCGTGTAAACCATACCGCACACAAGGAGATACAAAATCAAATCATAGATTTACTTGACCGAGGACTTATTGGACCTAGTAGTTCACCATACGCAGCTCCACATACTTCTTGTTAAGAAGAAAAACAAAACCTTTTATACGTGTATTAACGATAGGGCTCTAAACAAGATCACCATTAAGAATAGGTTTCCTATTCCAAGAGTGGATGCTCTACTCGACAAACTGAAAGGGGAAAACATTTTTAGAAAAATTGACCTTAACTCAGGTACCACCAAGTCAAATGTTTGAGGAAGATGTTTACAAAGGTGCATTCAGAACACAAACATGGCACTATGAATTTATTGTCATGCCCATTGATTTGACAAATGCACTAACTACCTTCACTCATATGATGAACCAAATTGTCATTGACCATCAAGACTTTGGCATTGTATTTTCTGATGATATTCTTGTGTTCAATAAATCCAAGCAAGAACATAAGAAACATTTAATACGTGTCTTTAACCTTCTCTCACAAAACCACCTATACCTGAATCCTAAAAAAAGTTCATTTTTCTAATCTCAAATTGAGTATTTGGGACACTTCGTATTGGGAAAGGAAATACATATAGATCCCAAGAAAATTGAATCTATTCAATCATGGCCTAAACCCACAAACCTATATGAGCTACATTCTTTCATTGGTCTATGTAGTTATTCCAAGAAATTTGCTCGTAATTTGCTTATAAATCTCATTATTTGACTCTCCTATTAAAGAAAAGCACTCCATATATATGGGCTAATTTATAAGAAAGCTCATTCGCTGCACTCAAGAATGCTTTGACTAATGCACTTATGTCACAATTGCCTGATTTTAATCGACCATTCTTTGTTGTAGTCACTGATGCTAGTGAAAAAGGTATTGGTGCAATTCTTATGCAAGCTAACCATCCACTCACATGCATTCCATCTCGAGTCTAATGGTCAAACACAAGTCACTAATCACACTACCATTGATTTATTGAAACCTTACGTGTCTTCTCAATCAAATAAATGGAATGATTACCTACATATTTTATAGTTTGCTTATATCAATATCACTCACTTTGCTATAGGTAAATCTCCATTTGAGATTGTGTATGATCACTCTCTTCCTACTCTTGCTTCACGTCTTTCTAACATTGTTCATGTTGTCGATACTTTCACTACAAATTTTCTTGACATTTTTTAAATTGTTCACTCTGCTATAAGCATTCACAAGAACTTTACACTAAGCATGCTAATAAGCACCACAAAGCACATGAATTTAAGGAAGGAGATTATGTTATGCTTTGATTTGGAAAGAGAAGAATTAAAAGTGTTGATACAAATGTTCTTGTCTCCTCTTTTTTATAGTCCATTCAAGATTTTTGTTGTATAAATTGATTTTTCATTTCGCTTAGAATTACCTTCACACTAGCACATTCACAATGCATTTTCACATTAATCTATTACGACCCTTTCAAGGATCCCTACCTACACATCACATATATGAGGATCCACCCACACTTGTAGATCAATAATAGAAACTCATCCCTGACCAAATAGTTGATCATGAGAACCACTACACGCACTTACACGGTCACCCAGAGCTCAAACACGGCAATGGAAGACACTAGCCCGATGACCACCACCTCCAACATAAAGGCCATAAAACCCCATGGAAGACCCTTTTCCTCTACCATGACCAGAACCTAAACCAACTATAGGTTTATACACAACGTGAAGAAGAGAAAGAAGCAGCAACCTCCAAAGGATCAACGACATCTGAGAATGGAGTGGCGTTCAACAAGGGGGCGTCATTCGCTGACAAGTTCACAAAGACACAAATGTATAGCAAAGCTATAGAAAAATTGTTAAGGGTTGAAGCTGGAAGAAACGAGCTAAAGGGGACAAGGAAAGTCCAAATATGACCACCATTTTTGCACTATTTTTTTCACATAGCACTATGTGGTTTTAGCTAGTCAAGCCCATTTGTTCAAACCCATGTAATTTTGGATATGTAAAATCACAATTTTTGGTGTAGAAAGACTTAAGCATTGATGAGGAAGTTTTCTTGTCATTACTGTGATGCTCACAAAGCTTAAAACTAGGTTCTAGGACTATAATTATAGTTACTTGAGGTACACTCTAGGAACTAAAGATAGATTCAAGTAGTTTCTTAAGTATGTAGTAGTTCTTTGTGCCATAAATAGCTACTTCTAGTAGTTGATTAAGTATCATGTAGTACTTCTATGTGTCTTTAATAGGTACTTCTAAGCCAATTATGTAAGGCACAACCATGCTCAAAGTATGCTTGGGCTATTCATGCCTTTGTTCAAAGCACTCTAGAAGTGCTAAAGTACATTCATATAGCGCTCTCACAAAAGCCCATGACCTTTCTTCACTCCTTTTTTTTGTTGTCCTTAGAACTTGGATGAAAAGGGCATCACCATGATCATTGATCTCCAAGGGCAATGTTGAACGGTTGATTTGTCTCCCTACCAAATCCATTGGCTTTTGTACTTGAAGAAAGGAAACCAAGAGTTAAAGCATAGTTCCTGTAGCCAAGCTTTCCAAAAGATGACATTCAAGAGCACACAACAAAGAAGCACACCTGGAAGGACTTGAGGCACCCTAAAATTTCTCTCCCACTGGAGTTGCACAGGCAACACTTTAATTTTTTCTATTCGAAGAGATTCAACGACCTTGAAGTGCAACTCGCCAATGAAAATACATTGCTCAACACCTAGGATTGAAGGCCTCTTACGTTTGATATGGGGCACACATTATGCTTGGATACCCAACGAGAAGCATATATCATTGTTGTCATGGGAAAAGCAAAGGGAAAAAGAAATCTTACTTGGGAGCGATTCTTGCACCTAACCACATAGTCTACACTACATTAGATGAAGAAGAGAGTCCACCACAAACTCTGGTGCCTTTCTAACAGCCACATATTGCATTGAGGCCAACCACAGGAAGGCCAACGACCACTATCAAATTTTTTAACTTCTAAAGTATCACACTCTGGGAGATCCAAGGTCTCTAAAGACATAGTTTTTGAAGGAGCAAAGAGTGGGACAACAATCAATCAACACAGCCATGAAGACTTGCATCACGAGCTGCCATGAAGGAGTACACAAGAGAAAAGATATTGATTGGATCCGTCTGATGAGGAAAGTGAAGTGATTCTTCCTTTAGTCTTTCTAAGTCCATCCCCAAGATCAAGAGGTGCTGCAAACATAATCTCAAGATGAGCCAATGGAAGCAAAGGCTAAGCCCACAATTGTATTAGGCACTGAAGGCCATATGGAAAAGGAAACTACTGAGGAAAATGTGAAGTCTGACCATCAAATTTTGGATGATGAGTCGTACTTAAGCTTAATTTACTACCTAAATTTTGAAATACTACTCACCAAAAATAAAATCATGACTTCTTACTATATTGGTGGGTAAACCATAAAACTTGTAAAGGTTCTCCATGAGAGCTCTCCTGATTATGGATTTATAACTTAATAGAGCTCACTCTTCCGACGAAGCTATAGATTGCACACCAAATACTAAAAAAGAGGGCAACATATGCGTTCTGGTTAAGGGTCATAGTGAAATTTAGAATTAAACAATAATGGATTTGTAACTTACCTACATTTTGGAGAAAAATATCCAATTCTAGACTCTCATATAGACCTAGTTTTAGGGTTGCAACTTGGACAAGGCATTGTAGAGGGATGTGGGTTCAAAGAACAAAATCCAGTGTGCATCTTTTGGTTATTTTTGCAACTTTAGCTCCTCAATTTAATCTTACACTACTACACATTTAGATTCATTGAGAGTGTGTGTTGAAAACTTTCCAAAAAGCTCATAAACTTTGCATTTTGAGCTCAAGAACACATTACTCCACCATTGCTAAATTCTTTCTATTTTTGGTTATGTGTGTGAGCTCTTGTGTGTGAGCCACTGTAAAGCACTAAATGATTGTATTATACGTTGGGAGTCTTCCCATAACTTAAGCATGCGAGCCACTTGGTCTAAAGCACCATTTGAATGTATTGGGCCCCCCAAGGGGCATGAGTTCAAGGTTCCACACCTTTCACCATCTCTTCCAAAACCCAAGTACACACAGTGGACTAGGACACCATTTGAATGTATTGGGCCCCCCAAGGGGCATGAGTTCAAGGTCCCACACCTCTCACCATCTCTCCCAAAACCCAAGTACACACACTAGACTAGGACACCACACACACACACACACACACACACACACACACACACACAAAATAGACTTGATAGTGAAAGATTGTAAGAAGGAGATGCAAACATGATTTGTGAATACTTAGCATAGCATAAGAGTGGAGAGAGAAGAATCTTTCACATGAATGGCGTAAAGATTGTAGCCCCAAACTCCACGGCACCTCTTGTGGAGTTTGGTATTTAATTTTTATTATTGTTTATTGGTGCCAAAAATGGGAGGCCGCTCTTTACACTCAGTTCCACCTTAGTCTATGAGTGGTGGCTATATCACTTATTTCACGACCCTCTATAGGGTGAGTTCTCACTAACTATTTACAAGGGAGCCATAATGGCTTATTGGCAAATTTAACTATAACACTATGCAAATGAGAATAGCCAAGAGAATTATTTATTGGCGGCGCTTTCTCCTCAACTCCTAGAGTCCCAATGTACACAACATCAACTCACTATTAGCAAACATAAAAAGACAACACAATAATTTACCATTACACACTAGCTATCCCAATTGTGGTTGACCACATACAACAAGAGGGTGCCCAAACTCAAAACATCCCTCCCACTAGGGATAACAACTATCTTTAATTGCTCAATAGAGAATCAACTGGACCGTGAGTGATGGAAAGTATGGAGAAGATCTGGGGGAAGTTTCATTTTTTTTCAGGCATCCATTTGGCATCTTGTTTAGGGTGGCCTTTGAAAGTCAAAAGATAGAGATTGTAAACCATGCCAATGCTGCATGTTGTGGTGGTCTCATGGTCAACTATTTGTGCAGGAATGAGTTGTTCTTCTTGATCTACAAGTGAAGGTAGATCCTCATAAATGTGATGTGTAGGTAAGGGTTGTAAGAGACTAATGTGAAATGCATCATGAATGTGCCGGTGAGAAGAAAAGTTTAACTATTAAAATACATTACAAGGTTAGGTATCATGTTTGGGCATTACACCATGACCCAAAAGATAGTGACTATCCAAGCATGAGCTAAGGTCACGGAGAATGGAAAAAATTTTAACATTCTTCTTGCCCAACATTTTCTTCATTAAAATCTATAGAAGTGGGTAGAGTGGGCGCAAGTCTGAATATCTAAAAAGAGAAACCTCACAAAAAATTGAGTATCTCATAGGGCTAATATGCCCGAGGTAGCGATGTAAACATTTACAAGATAGGCAGTACCATATCCACATGTTAATTGCACTTGCCAATAATTAGATGTTACTATGGAGCAATGGGTGTATTGGATTATACATATATGTTTATATCCTTGAATTACCTTAGTACATGGGTAGTAAATAAATGAACAATGCAAGTTTATCAACAATTCAATAACTTGGCATTTGGATTTTCCACCATTAACCATTGCAAATTGGATACTTATCTTTAGTCAAATTTGAATTGAAAAAAGATTGCCTTTGTGATCCTGTTTAGGTGGGTTAGCCCTTGCCTTGGGTAGCAAAAGTTGGCATGAATTTTTGACATACTCGCTTACAATTGGTATCAAACCTAGAAATATAATAAATGTAATAAAGTTCAAAACATAGATGATAGGAGCTCTTTGTTAAGGTTATTAGTGAAAACTAAATGAAATTTGACAATGCATAAATGGTTTGCTTGATTAAAAGTTAGGAGTCTACATCTAGAAACTATGCTAAATAAACATAGATAACAATTATGAACATTTTAATAGCAATAGAAAATACTTATCGGTTATATGGATTTTTTGGTAGGTCAAGTTGTACTTTGGTAATTTTGAAGCACCTAATTTTGGTTTGAATTTCCATATACAAACTTTTACCTGACCTGTCAACTCGGTGGCCATGTTCAAACGAGAAGAACAAAGTTGCTCGGGGTGAGCTTCAATTGTGAAGGCAGTTGGTGTATGACATTAGATTCCAAATTACATCTGAACATACACTTTTTGCCTTGATTAGGAGCATCAAGACTGGAAACATATCAAATGGAATTTTCAATATTGATAAATCTTTAAACAAGATAAGATATAATTTTCATTAATACAATACAATTGCATTAATAGTACTCAAGCAAGAAGACTACTCATGAGTGACCACAAGTAATGGTGAACCCAAATAATAGGTTAGAATATGATAGCTCAAACTTCTATCTATATGACTGAATGACCACTTTTGGTTGCAAATTTAAACAAGGCAAGCATAATGAGCATTCATTCCATAATATATGTGCCCCTAACCATACTATCCAATGATTGTAATTGTCCTTTTTTAAATGGATCTATTCCTTTATGTGCAAAGAGACCCTTTGAAGAATACTAAAACATAGCTCTGATTTGATTACCATATTGTATTGTGGATT
Organism: Adiantum capillus-veneris; assembly: GCF_014529385.1. NCBI lineage: Eukaryota > Viridiplantae > Streptophyta > Polypodiopsida > Polypodiales > Pteridaceae > Adiantum > Adiantum capillus-veneris. Next base: position 148,629,399 of record NC_140943.1, read on the forward strand.
AAAATTATGATATATAATTATATATTAGAATTTTCTTATTTTCATGAGAATAAGTTTGACATTATTTGTTTACTTTATGCAATTCACTAGGGAGGATAAGACAAGTGCATAGGCACTTGGCAATCAACTTCAACAAGTGGATAGTCAAATATTTTTCTTCGTCAATAATTTTGATATTATTTTGGGACGTCTGTTCATACAACAACTCAAGATGGTTCTAGATTGGGGATACAACCACATCTTCCTAAGGAATGACAAAATGACCACCATAGTAAATATTAAAGATTCCTCCTGTAGAGATGCCACAAAGACACCATTTAAGAAATTCGACTCAAGTACCAATTTTTTTTGTATGGATACACTCAAAGAAATCCATTTGGATATGTGGTGCATTTGAGTGTGGAGACCTGCAACAAAGAGAAGACTGTACATTTGGAGAGGATGGTAGAGAAAGTGTATGTTCCAAAATCTTTCTTAAACATCTCTTTGAACCTTTTGGATGGGATCAAATACTTGCCACCCTGGACATGTGTATAAACAAAGTGCCCCCTACCAAGTCTTGCAATGAAGATGGATATGACATAGCATCCCTATGAATGGTTCAACTAGTGTAAGGATATATGAGCAAGCCAACAAAAAATAAAACATTCTATGCATACAAGAGGGATAAAGTCTCCATCAGAGATCTCTTTTGAAATAAAGGAAACCTTATATGATCCCAATGAACATCCACTCTTATAGGAGGATGTGAGATGACAAGTGCATCTAAAATTGAAAACATGCTTTTGGAAACAAGAGAAAGATTCTATGATTTTTCCAACCAGAAATCCAAGTGCCAAGCACAGTACAAAGAAAAAAAAACCAAATGCAAAGAAAGAATCAACCAGAGATCAATGTCGAAAGTAAAAAAGAAAACTCATTCCAGATGCTTGAAGGAGCAATGGATTGTGTGAAGAACAAAATCACCAAGAGCTATGAAAGCTCCTTGGAAAAAGGGAAGAAAACAACGTAAAAAAGGAAACTACATCCAAACAAAAATCACCAAAAGGGAACAAGATCAAAATGAGCAATGCCAAGTGCAAAAAGAAATACCATGAACTGAAACAAACATTAAAGTAAGTTTGGACAATAAAAAAGGAGAGTGATAAAGAAACTCAAACACATCACAATAGTGTTCTATCCCATTACAAAAAGTACAAGACTTATACTAGGTAAATTGTTATCCAACAACCCATGTGAGAGGTGAAAGAACCAAGAAAATCATCCAATGGGCCCTAAAAAGGCATGAGAATCGACCTAGCAAAACGTAGGGAAGAGCTTAAACTAGCATACATTACAACTGACCTAACCACTTGAGCAAGAAGAGATCCTTATTATAATGCTTAAGGAGTACAAAGATGTGTTCGCCTGCTTTTACAAATATTTTAAGGGAGTGGATCTCAACATTTGTCATCCCTCTTAAGAGCAATGCCAAGCCAAACAAAGAACATCTATATGCGTATAACAAAATGTTTATAGGAAAAATCAAGGAAAAAAGAAACAAGTTAAAGGAGGTAGAGTTTATTTGTGAAATTGAGCATATGGACTGGGTGTCATCTATTGTTGTGGTGCCCAAGAAAAACGAAAGCCTCAAAGTGTGTAAAAATATCAAAAAGGTCAATGTTACCAACATTAGAGACACTTATCTTCTTCTTATTAGAGATCATTTATTGGAGAGAATGGCAAGAAAAAAAAGTCTACAATTTTTTAAACGGATTGTTGGGTTATAACCAATTGGCTATTAAACTCAAAGACCGATATAAGATGACCTTTGCCATGGAATGGAGCATATATGCTTATCGAGGTATGCCGATTGGCCTAACTAATGCTTCACCCATCTTTCAATGATTGATGAGTCACACATTCCAAGAGTATCTACAAATATTCTTATATGGATGAATTGTGTGTTCAGTCATTGCTATGTGAGGATCACTTGAGTACTTAGAGAAAGTATCCTAGACATGCAGAAATCTATAGAATTTGCTTAAACTCGGAGAAAGTGTTTTCATGGTACAAAAAGGCAAAATCCTTGGCTATATTGTCTCAAAAAATTAAAAGGTATTCCTAATTCAAAGATTTTTTCAAAAAGCAACAAAGACGATGTGTTAGTCTATAGCACGTTGCAACGGGCAATGACGAAGCACGCAGATTTGCAACAATATTAGCTGGGAAGGATGGATACAACATTGAGAGAGAGAGAGAGAGAGAGAGAGAGAGAGAGAGAGAGAGAGAGAGAGAGAGTGCAAGGACACTTAAAGAGAAGAAAACACTAAAGAAAAAATAAAGGAGAAGAAAAACACCTATTTGTATGGACACAAAAGGTCTTTTGACTTTCCACCTTCATCTGTCTTTTCATTTCCTGAACTCACCCTTCACTTATGCACTTAATATGTTTTAAAAGATTTTTTATTTTTTTGAGATTGGGGAGACCTAATTGTGTCAAAAAATGGTATATCTACAAATCTCAAAAAGATTCATGTGATAGTGAATTTGCCTAGACCAACTATGGTAAGGGAGGTACAAGCCTTTATGAGCCATCGTGGATATTATTGTAGATTTATCTACATGTATGTAATTGTTGCACATTCCCTTTACCAATTGATTACAAACTTTGATTGGATCGATGAGTGTGAAACAACTTTTCAAAAGAAAAAGAACTACCTCATTTTTGCTTCAATCTTAAAAACCTCCAATTGGGAGAATATTTTTTATGTCCATATTGATGCACCAACTTATGCTATAAGATGCATATTGGCTCAACTAGGTGAGGGTAACATGGATTTTCCCATTTGCTATGCCAATAGATGACAACTAAATAGTGCCGAGAAGAACTATACGACCATTGACAAAGAATGATTTTTATAGTAAAGAAGTTTTTACACTATTTTTTGGTTAATCATCTCACATGTTTTGTAGATCACTGGGCTCAAGTATACCTAGTGTATAAACTTTGCAATAAAAAACATACTGTTTAATCCTTTATTATATTGCTAGAGTTTGACTTTATCATTGTAGTAAAAAAGGGTGTTACCCATCAAAGGGCCAACATTTATCAAGGATATTTCATGGTGAAGCACCTGAAGGCATAGATGATGACCTACCTAACTTCTATCTATTCAACATTGAAATGGTGCCAAAATGAAGTAAGTGATTGATTCCTCTTTTAGCTCAAGGCAATGAACTTACGAAGTATGACCCACAAGAGATTGAGAAAAGCAGATCTCTCTTTTGATTAGTAGGGTATCTCTATAAACAAGGCATTGACCAAATCTTGCACTTATGCACTGAACCAGGGGAACAATAAGCTTACCTAACTCAAACACATGTTTAAAAGCATAAAATTTCACAATGAATCTAAACAAAAATACCAATGCTTGATGAAACTAGGAGTGTACTAGCCCTATATGTGTAGAACTATTTATGAATATGTCAAGATCTGTGAAACCTCTTGTACTCCAAAGGCACATGACTTTGTACCCATGTTTTGAGTTATAGCAGCACCTGCATGAAGGAAATACATTGTCCATTACTTGGAAACTCAAACATTCCCCGAAGGAGTTAGTAAATTATACAAAAATACATTGAGACAGAAGCTTGAGAGTTTGAGATCATCTAAAATCATTTCTACATATGCGAGAGAGATGGGTATCTCAAGATGTGCACCACAAAAAGTGAGTTTTACCCCATCCTTGTGCAAGCACATCGACAGTGCAAGCACATTGGACAAGCAAGAGGTCATTTCTTTGTTGAAACCACGACCAAAACAATCATAGCTATAGGGCTTTGGTAGCTTACACTGCACATGGATATCGAAGCCTATGTCAAACGGTGTGATGAATGTCAAAATAAACTAAAATACGAATTAAAAAAGATGAGATGTTACTAGGACCAATGATGGGAGTAAGAGCTTTTGCTAAGTGGGGAATTGATTTTGTAGGACCCATAGCCCCACTAGCATATTGTACACTTCCCAAGTACATCATTGTGGCAATTGATTATCTAACAAAATCGGTAGAAGCCAAGGCTACACAAAAAAATGATACACATAGGACCCATAGACCCGCTAGCATACCGTACACTTCCCGAGTTTATCATTGTGGGTATTGGTTATCTAACAAAATGGGTAGAAGTCAAGACTACACAAAAAAATGATACACAAATGACATCGTAATTCTTGTATAAAAATATATTTACAAGATATGGCTTGCTAATAATAAACATAGTTAGTGATCAAGGGATACACTTTTTGAAATGATCAAATGTCTCTTGAATGAATTTCTAGCAATTCATAAAAAATTGACACCATATGACCCTTGGTAAAATAGATAGAGCATCAACAAAATCTTGTGCACCATACTCACCAAGATTGTCAGTGACACATACAAATTGGAATCAAAAATTACATTTTTCCATATGGGCTATCGAGTGGAAATCAAAACTTCCATAGGGACAACACCGTTTAACATGCTCTTTGGATTGAGTGCTACTATACCTTTGGAGTTTTTAATCCCCACTCAATGAATAGCCAAACAACTTGAGTGGACTCGACATGAGATTTTTAAATGTCTTGATCAACTTGAAACCCTTGATGAGACAAGAGTACAGACAGTTGCAATATATATGCAAAAAAACAATGCATGAAAGAATTTCATGACCAAAATATAAAAAGCAAAGAGTTTTTAGTGGGTGACTACGTCCTCGTAAACACACTGAAACAACATGCTCATAAATTGAAGAAGCGGGACAATGGACCATTTTTGATTCGAGAAATATCATCAAGTGGTGCCATTAAACTTGCTACTACACTAGTCGAGGAAGAAATGTCTAATTGGATTAGTAGATGAAGTACCACTTACCTCTCACCCAAGCAATGTTGACACAAGCACATGGAGCCCGTCAACAAAAGATGGATAGATTGCTACAAATTTGAGAAGCGAAAGAGAAAGCAAGGCTCAAAAACCTCAAAAGGAAGGTTCGGGTACATGACGAAATCACACAAGAGCTACTACCACCACCAATTCAAGTGATTCAATCATCAATAGAATGGCTGGGCGACACCGATGTACAAATGAACGTGCCACTTCTAGATAAAATCATTGAACGCACATTAATTGACACAAGGGCAAGAGCGAACATGATAAATTACACCATCTATCACAAGAGGACCACTCCACCCCCTCGCCGAACAACACCTCATTCTCAAAGCTACAAACAAACGCATAATGTCAAGTATAGGATGCGCCAATGTCAAAATTACTATTGGAGGTCATCAATGCCCACATCAATTCCACATCAAGGTAGACAAAGACATCAATGAAACCATAGTTCTTGTAGTACCTTGCACGAAAACCTACAAAGCTACACCGATGTGGTCCACGTGTTCCCTCCAGTTTATCAGTAATGGTCGAACAAAAGAAGTTATGGCAACCATAGACTAAGAATGGCCAATACTTCAAGACAAAATATCTTACTCAACTCCATGACAACCATAGCCAACAACTTCAAGTATGCAAGGAATTAGACATATTTGGGTTCCCATAAACAAACTACAACCAATCCCTACCACAAAACCTTGTTGTATTCAACATTGTAACAACCCACCTTGCAACTCTTGGCATGATACCACCCTTGTGAGAACAACCATAGGCTCGGAGAGTCAAACAAATATGGAGAGCCAACCTTGATGCCACACTAAATTGCCAAATCATTTCACCATCAAACAACATAATATCCACTGAAGATATTGCTTTTTAAATAGGACCCCAATAAAGAAGCTTGGCCAACAAACACATCTGAGCTCATCACTCAAATTTGACCATCAAACAACACAATATCCGCTGGAGATATTCCTTTTTAAATAGGACCCCAATAAAGAAGCTTGGCCAACAAAAACATCTGAGCTCATTGCTCAAGACGCAGGGCTTCTTGCACTGCATAGTGTTACCTTGTGCATTGACTTCATTCACATAATAGGGCCAAATAAAGCTAAATCTCTATCCCCAAAAAAACATCAAGAGTTAGATTAATTAGGAAGCGAGAGCATAATTTTGGCTAATTTTTGGGCCAATAATAATAAATTTCAAGTTGATTTTCTATTTTTGTGTCTAGTGATAATAAATAATCAACAAATATCACCAAAAATCCCAAAATAAAAAGTGGAAATCAAATGACAAATTTACGAAGCAAGCATTCCAAACATGAACAATATGGAAGTAATTGGAGGATGGCAAAATTTGAGCTCAACCAAATCTGGCACGGAACAGTCAAAATGATGATATGCAATCATCATCGATCACCAAAATTGTGAACTGTCTAAGTCGTAGGTGAGGTAGTAAATGAGGAAAGAAAGCCAACAAACTGGAAAGCACAAATTAAGTTCCGAGTAAGTGGTATAGATATAGGCAAAAAGGGGCCTGACCAAGCTCATTTGCATTCTCATTGGCGAGAGAGAGAGAGAGAGAGAGAGAGAGAGAGAGAGAGAGAGAGAGAGAGAGAGAGAGAGAGAGAGAGAGAGAGAGAGAGAGAGAGAGAGAGAGAGAGAGAGAGAGAGAGAGAGAGAGAGCTTTTGTGCTAGTGTAAGTTGCATTTTTTCTACTACTTTCTACGGAGTACACAGGACATCATCAACCACCAGATTATACATGAATGGTCCTTATATATTACATACACAAGCAGTATGGTCTAGGTCCATCACAAGATGGATACAAACCACAAGGGAAATTCCAGCATGATAGGGTTAGGAACATCCAAGTTTGGCTCATGTAGCATCAGTAGAAAGCCCATGACAATGCCCCTAAACTGCGAAAAACAGATTTCAAAACCTTGTAAGTACATAAATTTTCATCCATGTACCTCAACATAATGAAAATATCAATACACAAACAACAAGAAGAAAGTCTTTTAAAGGTAAATCATTGATGTGACCCAAGGAAAAACCACCTCAAGAGTTCTAAAATTTAAAACACTAAGAAAATAACTGGGAATTTGGGCGCAATCGTAGACTCAACTCCCTAAAACTAGGATCACACTAGTGAGAACTAATCTCCAAGGCCCAAGAATCACATGGTATAAGTCTTTGAAGATTTGGTAAACGAACATGAATTGCGATTCATGTACCTAGACATCACTCAAAGGAAAATTTCTTTTTGGTCCAAGTAGGGTACAACCAGTCAAGAAAGCCACCAAGTCATAAAACAAACCCTTAATAACACTAATAATTGCTAGAATTGCTGGAAAAACCACTAAATTTTTGACATCCTATCAACCCATTGAGGAGCCCAATTGCTGAGCTAAAAACTGGTACAGGTGGAACTCTAACACACCTACATAAGGGTATCAAGGAAACTCAGCTTTGGAAAAAGTAAAGTGGTCCAATCATGGGCAAAAGGAGAGCAACAAATGAAGTTAATGCAAAAAACGTAGAAGTATGGCTTGAAACACAGAAATGGGACTAAGTTTTTTTTTTGGTTCAAAGTTGCACTTGACTTCTCTAATAGGGTTAAGATGATGCTAGAAGCAAGTGCACGAGTCTTACCACTTTGGCCAAAAAATTTGAATCGTGATCCATTTTCCACCCCAAACCAGAAACGGATGATTTGATCTAGAGAATGATTACATGCAAATTCCATCATCTCTCCAAAGTCCAAAAGTCAAAACCCTAGTCAAAGCCAAAATTTCTATCCAAATCACTAAAAATTGCAAAAGAAAGAACTTGAACTCCTAATCGATGATCCAAATCATACACAAAAGTTGAATCGTGATCCATGGGTATACCTTTTTCTCATTTTGACATAATGGATCCTTGCAAGCGTGGACACAGCTGCCAAAACCAATGTGCTCATTGTTAAGTTCCAAGATAAAAATGCAAAGAGGTCAAAGACATTATATTATCTTAAGATTTATGGCAACTACACTGCCAAAAAGAAGTGCTCAAAGCAGCCAAGTCTATTTAGCTCGACTTGTACTTCAAGTTACCACCATATAGGATGGACTTCAAGAGAGCACATGATCTCATGAGCACAATTCAATACAACAAAGAAGCTACCTTGATCGACAAGGATAGAGCCCAAATTTTGGTAATGATTACAACAAAAACATTACAAAGGCACTACACATACTTATAGAAAGATACAACCTACTTACAAATACCATGAAGGGTGATAGTGATAGAGAATTTGTAAGGTTGAAGGGACAAGAATTCATCTACAAAGATTTATTGTTCCTTGAGACAGATGATACTATGGCTCATATCTTAGTATTTCCATATCTCAAAGCCAACTAGGTACATTCTATTGCTCAAACACATTGCTGTGGTTATGGCCATTGGATTCTCTGAACACCGAGTGATTTGTTGCAATTTTGTCAGCTATCTACATGGTCCAATCATAGAAGGTAACTTAAAGGCCAGTAAGAAGTACCAATCCTACATGAATTAGGACCTATGATTACAAGACTAGCTATGAGGAATTGTGAGATCCAAATTTCAAGCATCATGCCAAAAAAATGAAAGGGTTGGACACCACCCCTACCAAGAAAGTCACCTAAGGATCAAGCTCTCAAGCTCCAGTAGATGATGACAAAGAGCCCACCTCTAATGAAGATTCCAAGGAGAGGCCTCTAGATGTTCATAACTGTAGAATCTCTAGAGAGCACAGGTGAGGGCACCAAGTCAATGGAGGAAGAGAAGTTGCTTGAGAAATAATAGTATCACAAACAGAAGCCACGAAACGAATGAAAGCTACACTAAAGAGAGCTGAAAAAAGAAAATTTGTCATGGCATAGAAGAAGTCCAAGAAGAAGCAAACTGATGAAGATGACAACCTTGATTTCGTGGGACTTGTCGCAAGATATAGGAAAGAATAAGAACAAAGAAAAAGGCAATTTCAAGAGGAGATTGATCAAATGAATGCACAAAGAGAGAAAATCAAGAGGGATTTGAAGAGGAGAGTGGAATCAATGGATAAAATTACCAAGCAAAAGGTAGATAAGGAAGGCATCCTTAACAACCCAACCCTTTCATCGATCTATAAAAACATTACTCCCTAGGGCCTACAAGAATCAAGGAAACAACTACATCTCATAATGCAGGACCCTCCACCACCTTTACTCAAGAGAAAATGGATACTACCTTTATTCAAGAGAAAATGGATGATTTAGAGAGAGGACTATTTGAGAAGGAGCTAAAAAAGAGTTCAACCTAGAAGAAACAATGCAACAATTGCAATATCAATTTGTATACCATCACAGTGTAATCAACACAAGTGAAAGGGAACTCAAAGCTTATAGAACAACTTATAAAGGTAAGGTAGTAGAGAAAGACTCCGTGAAAAACCAAGTAATAGAATTAGAGAGAGTGAACACGATGCTTTGCACAAGGAGAAGGATAAACTAGAAAGGACCTCCAAGAGGTATATGAGGACATCAAAAAGCTCAATGAGAAAGACAATGAAAACCAAGTCGAACTTCAAAGACTAGAGGAATTCAAACTAGAACAGTGCAGAGCCTATGAGAAGCTTGTAGCTTCGTATGATACAATAACGATGAATTTTACAACTTCGTTCATGAATTGAGTGGAAGATTCTGCCATGGTGGGCACCTCAAAATCAGAACAGAACGAGGAAGTTGCCGAACTCAAGAGCTAGAATAAGAAAGGATGCACATATAAATGTTTGTTAGTGGTCTCATGGCCATTACTTCTCAGAATGACGCAAGGACTTGAGAAATGAGGGAATAGGTAACAAAGCTAAAGTGGAGATGTCAAGGAACTCTCATAAAGGGCTTGACTTGTATACACTTTGAGTTAGTTTTTCCAGTTGTTTTGCCGAATCAAGTCTAGGTCCTCTTTTGTTTCAAGTCTACCGCATCCATCGTGTATTTCTCTGATTATGAATGCTACTCTCATTACCTTTTCCAATTCTAACAAATTGTGGAATATCTTGAGGAAAAAAATAAAAGCTAAAGTTTCTACTTTGTGCCATCTCTTTTGTGTCTATTGATTATTTCTCTAGTCATCAATATGCAGAACTAAAAAAGTATTGCATGCAAACATAGCTATTTCTTTGGCAATGTATGGCTTTATATCTATTATATTTAAGGTGACATTTTGTGTGAGTATAAGGAATCTAGATACTAACATTAGAATAATTCTTAAGTGTTAAGAATGCTGTAAGATATAATAAGAGAGAAGGGCAAGAGTAGTTCAAGTTCAAGAAGAAATTTTTAAGATTATCTCTTCATTTTGGACATCTTACCTTTTCATTTTGCTAATTTGAGGTGTATTTTAATCCCCCTTATGGTGTACACAAATAGATCTCTTCATGTAGAGGTTGTGGTGGCATCTACAACTAGTTTAACTTATGTACACCATAAGTGAAGCCCAAATTCAAAAGGAGGAATTTTGGGCTATGTATCCATTCTAGAAATATTATCTTTTGCTTTTACGTCCAATAAAATTAGCAAGCATGCCTTGAGTGTAGAAAACTTAAGCTCATTGAAAATTGTTTTGCAACCAAAATCATGGATAATAGTAGTAGTGGTAGCGATAAAACATCAACACAAGAAGAGCAACAAAGACAAAATAGTCGAATGCATAGACATTAGCGCTTTGTATTTCCTATTTTTTTTCTTACAGTCAAGTCATGTTCCAATTAGCCTAAAGTAGCTTGGTCTCAATATTTCTTCCATTGTTTGAGAGGAAGCATTTCTATTCATTTATCTGGTAGATTAGAGATACTTGTCTCTTCAATTAGATATATTCTCAAAAATTAAAATTTTGCAACATTTTTTGTTGGATTGAGGATGCCATCTTTGGTTATGAATAGGTTATATCCAATTATCAAACTTTCCAAGCTTAGAGGACTACTAAAAGCAATAAACTGCTTGAAAAACATATATATGCCTATTAAGTTTTATGTTTTACGCACCCCTCAAGTATTGACAAATAGTATGCAACATATTATTATTGGTGAATATAGCTAGTTCTCTACCACCCAAGTGTGGTAGATTGGTTATGCCATTTTCCTCTTGAATAACAGGTCTTGAGTTCAACTCTCCTCGTCGGCTAGATCTTTAAGGTCTCTTGAGATGGTTTCCTACGACGTTAAAATAATCAGCTTCTTCTTCTTCTACATCCTTGAACATGAATAAGGTCATTTGTAAAGCATGTAGCTAACACACTCAAATGCAAGCATCAAGTAGTGTATCTAAAGGTGCAAGACAAAAAATAATAGCAATGAGTCCAAACAAAGCCTGTTTCTTTTTAATAAGAAGATACATGCTACAAACAAAATCTTTACATGATTCTATGTAGTCGAGTCTTCTTTTAACGAATAGTTCTTTTAGTGTAATCCATAGAGGCCTCTTTTGTGAAAATTTAAATCTTGAAAAAAACGTGATCCAATGGATGATCTAGATTTTGTCTTTTAAAGAACATATATTTATTGGACTGGAGCTTTTTCCTTTGTGGGTCACTTACAATAATCCTATGCTAATTAAGTAAGAGCCATGGTGTCCAAACGGGTCCAAAAGGCCTGTAAAAGGGCCCTCCTACTTCTTGCAATACATGTTCGTGTGCATGGTTGAAAGGGCCTTCTATGGGTCACATATAGCAGATTGGAGGGAGGCGTAGTAGGCATAGGTGGGAACACATGTGGCTCGCACAACAAGGCAAGGGAAAGGGGCTGGGGGGATTTGCTTTGGAGTTTACAAATTTCAAGTTTGGAATCAAAAGGACTAATTGATTGGGTTTTGGAATTCTACACCCAAATAGAGTAGAATGTAGTCGATAAAAGGTAGACGTGCTTGAACTTATCATTAAATCTTGCTTTGTGTTTCAAACCTAATCTAAATTTGAAAAGAGCTATTCAATTTTACAAAAAGGATCTATGAAATTCAATGCTTTTATTGACATCAATGTAGCTAGTAGGTTGGTTCAATTTTTCTTTTGTGGTTGATTATGCCTGAATCTTGCTCTAGATGCTGTGGGGTTGAAAAGGCAAAGGTAGCTCACGCACAATGATAGGAAGCACCTTGCAGGAGGGGACGAGAGCCGAGGAATCGACCCAAGGGACAGACGATGTCAACGTGTGGAGGGGCAGACAACTGCAAAGGTGGGGAGATGCTAGAAGAACATTTTCTTTTATTGCAGGGTTTGATAAGAGAACAAGGATGCCATGTAGATGCGATCGTTAGCATAGATTGATCTTGATATATAGCTCTAGCTAGGCAAGAGTTCAAGATGCAAACCATGAGTGAGAGTTTTTACAATGATACATCAAATGGAGGACTCTACCCATTCCCATGTTTTGGGGATTCTTGTATGTTGTGAATTGAGGGAGATTCTAAAAGTTTTATTTGGGCTATAGATGTGTGCTCAATGCCCTTACGAGGGCGGTTTCCATCAATTAACTATGCCTTTAATGTTTTTCTTTAATGTACTCTACCCATTCCCATGTTTTGGGGATTCCTCTATGTTGTGAATTGAGGGAGACTCTAAAAGTTTTATTTGGGCTATAGTAGATGTGAGCTCAATGCCCTTACGAGGGTGATTTCCATCAATTAACTATGCCTTTAATGTTTTGCTTAGGAAATTTCTAATCATTATGAAAAGGATGGTGGTGGGTCTTTTTGAACAAAAGATACCAACTAAAACCATATTTTATTAAAAGATATAGCTGGTCGCTCTTCTCTTTGTCGTGAGACATCCTTACGGTTAAGAGCTCATGGTTTTAGCTTAAAAATGAAAATATAATTATTAACCTTGAATAAACAAATGGAGAAGCAGAAATGACAAATCAAAGGCTTTTATGTTAAGAATGGTCATCTCTACTTCAACAATCATCTTTGAATCTCTTATAGTGAAGATATCAAGCTTCAAATTCTGCAAGAGTCCCATGGCATCCCTATTGTAGATCATTCAACTTACAATAAAACTTATGCTACTTTGAAGAAGAGTTTCTTTTGGCCAAAGATCAAACATGATGCGTTATGTCACCAAATGCTTAATATCTCAACCCATTAAAGAAAAATGAGGTCGCTAATATAATATGCTTCACCTGATAGTTATGGTTAGAATACAGCCTGTTGTTTTTTGCAATTGGCCAAATTTTTGGGTGATAACCTCATTTGAGAGTTACCATATGTAGGTTACCAGATTTGAGAGTTACCCTACTTAGCCAAATCAATACCTTGATTATACATGCTGATAAATGTATTCAAACCATCGTTCATGATAAGAGTGTGAATTATTAATTAGTTTTGATACAAGATTGCATATATGTATATGTGTGCTACCAAGGAGGGGTGCCATATGGGGTTGTGGATTTGATGTGAAGTTTATGTTAGGGTTGTGGAGTTTGTAGCACCTCACCCCCATAGGAAAATCCTCTAGTCTAGAAGTCATGTGGAACATGTGTGTGCCTTTATAAAGGCAAGGGGTGTGTGTCACCGATAAGCTTCTATGTATGAGAGCATGTATAGAAGGCAAGACCCATGTGGCAAACTTGTATAAAAGCAAATATTTGTGCTCTCACTTTAGTGTGCAATAATCAAGCCTATTTTGCATCTGTTATCGTGTATTGGTGTCCCTTATTAAGCTCTTCCTTAATCTCTCACTAATCATGCTATTAACATGAATAACACACTAATACATCCTCCATAATCACTTGTCCTTATAAGTGTTATCAAAGCTAATCACTAGATTAGCACATCCTTATCTAATTAGGTCCTAGTCATAAACCCTCTATGTTAGATTGCATTGGCACTGTCTCTTAGCCAATTTGCAAAGCAAGCTCTTTGCATTTTTCATTTAGTTCAGTGCCAAATAACCCTTGCTTTTGGGCATGTTTGTGGCTTAATGCCTAGAGTCACTACCCTTGCTTGAGTTATTGTGATAGATTACATGCCTAATTAGTAGTATCATAGCCTAATTTCACTCTAGTACACTCTTTCGTTGCTTGAATTGAGCCCTTAGCGGTCCAATTTTTGCTAATTATTCAGTAGCTATAGTAAATTTTGGCTCGATTTTCCTCATAATATAAAACCTCATTGAATTGCATTGGAATGCGTACACAAATTCTCTAATTTTAGCTTCCATTAGAATCCTCAAGTACCCAATTTGGTGAAGATTAGAGCCACTAATTATCTCCTTAATCTTGTGTGTATATGTATGTCTATGAGGACAAAAGAAGGTGGGAGCCAACTCTTAGATAAGTTAATTGGTCTCTAACTAGCCCAGATTCAGTCAAGTTTGGGAGCAACCAAATGGACTTCAAACCATTTCAATTGATTAAAAAAAAAAATCTCGTCGGGTCTAATCGGATAGACCGGACGAAACTGAGCGACTTCAAGCACTGACGGTTGATCGTCATTCGACAACTTCCCACTCAACCATTTTTTACCAATCTTGAGCATCGCCAACTCGCTAGCCAACCCCGTTCGGTGAGTGGCCGCGCTTGCCCGTCTGCCTGCCCCCGCTACCTTGCCTCTTCTGTCCGCTACCTAGGAGCTACTTGAGAGCCAAACCTTGCAAGCTACCTTTTCCATGCTTATAGTGACACCCATTGAACACACTAAAGCTTCTCCTCACCACATCACCTTGAGCCTCTACCCACTCCCTTGGGAACAACCTTCTCACGTCGCATTCAATCCAAAGGGCTCAAGGTTTTGATATCATAACAACTCTAAAGGTTCCCAACTCTCATGCTTAAAAGACCAATGTCCCAACCACAAGTGTGTTACTTCCTTGTGACAATTTTCTTTTTAGCACACATTAACTATGTATGCGAGCATCACATACGATGATGCTTTGATGTAAATTTTCAAGACTAGACATTGTTCAATTTTTAGGTAAGAACTTCCTCTCACCGCACAAAGGGGGGACACCAAGGGGGGAGAGAAGAACATTAAAAAATTTAGTGGCCAAGGTTTTCACACTTGGCAGACGAAACTAAAGGGTTGTTTCATAAGAAAAACCTTTGGTCTATTGTCAAACCATTGGATCAACGTGAGAGAATGGAGACAAGAGCATCAATACACTAGGAATGAACAAGCACTTGACATTCCACTTACATTTGCAATTACGTGCACTTCCTAGATTCTTGCACCACTGCAATTGATGTCTGGTACGTTCTAGAATTTTTTTATTGGAACCAAAGCAAAACACTAAAAAATTTCTCCAAAAATGGATCTCTATAGTCTAACCATGGAACCCAATGAAGACACAGCATCATTAGTCAACAAACTTAAGAGCATATGCACACAACTTACTTACATCCAATGTGTTGTAAATCAATGCTTCTCAAAGCACTCCCAAATGAAGTGTATAGACAAATTGTGATTGTACTCAAAGAGAAGGATCCCATACCCTCTCTTGAGGATGTTATAAACTCTCTATAGGCTTTTGAGAAGAAAATGAAAGGCATCAATAGCAACACAAATGGAGGAGCATATGTTGTAGGTTCTTCAAAGGAAGGTGTATCAAAAAAGAACCTCAAGTGTATACATTGTGGCGGCAGAGACAACCACCGCTCTAAAGATTGCTTTTCTATCAACCCTTCTAAGAATTAATAACAAACCAACCACTCAAAAAAAGTTGTAGGTATCCAACCAAACCACCAAGAACTTTAAGTAGCAATAATCACTACAACAAAGTCAAGGAAAAAGGCAAAATCAATAATCGATAAGACTTCTTATGATGACTTTGATGACTCCAACGAAGACGAAAACATCATAAAAAACAAAGATTCACTTATTGTTAAAGCACTCATTTGTGTTGTAGGGTAGGATTTGTGTGACCTCACCATTTTTTTGGAGATTCTTGTGTTCCAAACTCTACTTATTCAAGGAGAAGATTTATATGCCTACGCTCTATGTTTAGGGGAGGAAATTGTACATCTCAGTCTTGTGTGTTTTGAGGGGAGGATGTCCTGTGTAAGCACTACACTACATTGGGGTTGTGGATTTTGTTGCAAATCACACCCATAGGAAAGTCCCCCTAGTAGTGTAGAAGTCATGTGGAACATGTGTGTGTTTATGACGGCAAGAGGTGTGTGTGTCACCAAAGAGCTTGTGTATATGAGAAGCATGTACATGTAGAAGGCAAGGCCAATGTAACAAGCTTGTATACAAGTTTGTACTCTTTGTTCAGTGTGCAATAATCAAGCCTATTTTGCATCTATTATTGTGTATTGGTGTCCCTTATGAAGCTCTCCACTAATCTCCCACTAATCATTCCATTTACATGAATGACACACTAATACATCCTCCATAATCACTTGTCATCACAATTTGCATATGATTTACGGATTGTTTCAATGAGGTGATTCCACTTGCTTGATGTCCATAAACTCGTGTATTGATGTATGGTTATATCTTGGAGCCGTATGCTCAATTTTGCATAAAACGGATTTCTCTTTACATCATAGTTATTAGCATAAGTCTCACATCAGTGAAGAAATGTGGTTAGGTGATATGTTATAAAGTTGAGCCTGATGCATTGATACAAGGTCAAACACTCCACCTTGTGTGTCATGTGTGCATCCGAAAATAAGAAAGATTTATTTTACACATAAGTGTGAAGTTATGGCATATAATTAATCGAAGTGATGGGATTGTTTTGTGATTATGGTTATGTGGTGATATTATAGTGCATGGAACCACATGTGTAGATGCTTAATATGCATGTGTGTATTGCTTTTTACCCTTTTATGTAAAAAAATAGCTCTATGTACAAGGGGGAGGAGGTACAATTGTGATGTGTGATTTATATATGGTTAGAAGCTTTTAAATTGATGATTTTAAATTATATTTACTCGTTGATCAAATTCTTTTTATGCATAAAAATTCTAGAATCGTGTGTATTGGATGCCAACAGTGATCGAAGCTGTTTTGACAGCGGTTCACATTATAAACAGATCACTTAGTATGCCATCGACTTACCGAATTCCAAAGGAATAATGGTCTAGCACAAAAGCACACTATGATCATTTACATGTTTTTGATTGTGGAGCATATGTATGTGTGCCAAAAGAGCTTTACGAAAGCTTGAACCAAAATCACACAAATATACCTTCATTGATTATGGTGTAAATAGAGAGATGAGCTATCATCTTTGACACCCCAAATCTCTTGAGATCATTAAAAGTTCGCATGTCATATTAATTAGATGCATAAGAAGCCTATCAAAGAGGTAAGAGTACAAGAGAGTCACATTCAAAGATGTTGCTTTAGATTCGATCAAAATTCACAAGTCTAGTGAGAAGCCTTCCACTAGCAACGCTCCAAAGAGAGTTGAGAGCAATATTCAAGGATTGAGACGCTCTACTTGGCCCCCAAATCCACAAGCATTTCTAGCCAAGTGTAGGTTATTCATGCTGATTGACTACAGAGAACCCTTTTTTTCCCCCAAGAAGCCATGCAAATGGATGATAACAACAAAACGATGCAATCAAAACACAATTCAAAAATCAATAAAGAAACTTGGGAATTGGTTAGATCCTTGCAAGCAAAACAACAGTACTATGCAAATGGGTTTACAAAAAAAAGTATGTCAAGAGATCCAAAGCTCAAGTACAAGGCTAAACTCGTAGCTAAAGGTTTCAAGCAACCATAAGGTGTAGATTTAAATCTTTTTGCATGTGGTCAAGATGACTACTTTGTGTATGGTACTTATACTAATTGCTATAAAGGACTTGGAATTAGTCCAAATGGATGTGAAAATTCAAGATCTTAAAAAAACTATGTACATGAACCAACTTGAAGGGTTTTGTTAAGCCAAAGAACTTGTATGTAAGCTCAAGAAAGCATGGTACAACTTAAATTAAGTTTTCAAGAAAGGGTATTAAAAATTTGATACTTTCATACAAATCTCATAAATTTAAGCGGAATCACACGGTTCACTACTTACACACGAGGAACCTCAATGATAGATCATTTATTCTTCTTGTGTTATATATCGATGACATACTAATTGGCAAAAAGAACACTCATGAGGTTGTAAATCTGAAGCAAATGTTGAGTCAGAATTTTGCCATGAAGGACAAGTCAAAGGGTATTCTTGAGTTTTCTCAAGAGTCACACCTTCAAAAGGTCTTGCAGCGTTTCAACGTGCAGGAGGGGAAGACATCGAGTACCCCCATGCCAACATATTTGAAACTTAGCACGACTGATTCTTTCAAGTCCAATGCTAAGAAGGCCGAGATGACTAAAATTGCAAGTCTCATGTATGCTATGGTGGCAAAGAGGCCAAAACGAAACACAAAGAGATGAGTTATCACTTCATACAAGATGTGTTAGCAAATAAACAGATCGAGCTCTGGTTAAGGTTTATGTAGATGACAACCCTACGGATGCTCTTACAAAGATCTTTCCGTGGAACGATTTGCACATTGCATAGAGCTGATAGGTATGGGATAAAGCCAATGTAATGCTTTACAATTATGAATATTTTTGTACATAGTTTTGTTATACTCGCACTTAAACCACATTGATTGTTAAGCGTGAGGTTATTGGAATACCACCAATATGGCTCACCAGACACACCCATACTAACTCACAACTAACATATCGAATATGAGTGAAGAACTAGTGAGCGTCATCTCACTACCAACTCCACCCTGCATTGTGTACTCTTCCTCACCGCATGCACACATCCGCACTCACACTCCTTCATGTAGAAGGAGATAGTGCTGCCATCAAACGCCAACACCATAGGGACCACACTCCAATGGGCTCACCCGGCCCCCCACACATTTCTTGTGCATAGTTACTTACTTAGGCGGTTTATCATTGACTTCACTGTAAAGTAGTATTGATATTGTGGCACCATAGAAGCTGGAGACAACATGGCGTCCATTGCTTCCCAAGAGACAAGAAGAAGGCCAGCAAGGAGGGTGTGTGTGTGTGTGTGTGGTGCCAGCTGTAACATATCTTAACTAAGCCAAATGACACAAGTGATTTATGAGCCATCAACTGTGTTTTTTAATCAGGCTACCACTCTCTTCATTTCGCTTGAAAAGTAAAACCAAAAAGCTCTTTTACCAAGAAAGGCCAACAAGCCCAGTAAAATTGTCTGTGTCTGGTTTCAATTGAACGCATATGGATCATCAGAGTATGGGTCCAAAGACTTGCCTCCAAACAAGTCACCCATAGTTGTTGCGTAGACTCTTGAAGGCTTGGCCTGTTAAATACAAAAGCAATGCACGAGTATGGAATGTGTAAAAAAAGAGAATCGATCAATTTGTGATCTCTCTCTCTCTCTCTCTCTCTCTCTCTCTCTCTCTATAGCTGTTCATACCTTACAAAACACGTATATATGAGCTGTGTTGATCAAGAAGTATGGTATGTGTGCAACGTAGCAAGCCCATTTGAGTCCATAGTCCCAATTAGTTTCAAAAATGGAGAAACGGAGCGTTTTCATTTGGAATGTAAGCTTCGGCCACAAAATTGAACGCAGAAACAGAGTTTTGGTTTTAAAGTCTTAGAATAGGTGCAAGCCTTTAGGTGGACGCGATTTGCGTACTCTCTGAATAGCAAAAAACAGCCAAGGTATTGGGGGAGAAAAAATTTGGAGGTTTTACTCTCAAGGGGGACCCTTCCCCCCTTTCCTTTGTTGCAAGAAACTTCACCCCAGGGCTAGGAACTTCATTTCCCTGATTCTTTAGACCGTCACGTTCTCAAACTAGGAAACGTCACGAAACACCTAGATTTTAAAGGCAGGGCACTTCAGGAAGTTCTTTTACAAGGACCCTTATTTCCTAGCACGAAGAAGATATACCTCCCATATAAATAGATTGTGACTTACACATTCATTTATTGGCAAAATTCAGCACTCTGGACCTATCCTTGCCATATAGTCCACTTGCAACTTGTGCGATCACTAAGGTTTGTAACCTTCAACCCCCACAATCTTCTTTAGATGAGTTATCGACTGCCTAAAACTCAGTATATATCTGTCACAATTTTCCTACAAATGTCCTTCTTTCTACCCGTGGCATCCCTATCAATGTGGTTACATGTTTCCTTGCATTTCGTTAGACATGTCATTTCCATCTCATGCAACCTAGCCTGTTTCTGTAACATTTCTGGATACCCCAAATGTTAACGGCAAATTTTAAAGACTCATAGCCATCATGAGAAATGTATTCCATTATCCATATGGTAGGAGAGAGAGTTGGTTGCAAATATTTGATGGATAAGATATATACTACATTATAAGTGCCACCTCCTTTGCACATTACCATAACTCTACTTCAAACCTTCCATTTTTCAAATCCAATGAGCTTCAGCACGTCAGTCTTGTACTGCAGCTCATATGTAAACCCTATTAAGTAAAATTTTGTGCAGCAGGATAACTGATTCTTGAACACAATCTTGATTCAAATTTGAGTTGATCCTTTGAGATGGAAAGCACAAGACACTCAAAAACAAAATCAACAAAAAAATACCTTTCTGTGCTGAGATGAAATCCTTGTACTCTTCCTCTTTCCCATTCTCTTCACATCCAGTGGAGACTAATCACCGTCCAAAAACTCAGTGTGAGAGAGAGAGAGAGAGAGAGAGAGAGAGAGAGAGAGAGAAGCAAAACTACAAAGATATAGACATTCACCTCAAACATTACTGTGCTTTTTGTTCGCTTGCGTGTGATGGTCTTCCTTCCATCACTGGTTGCAACCTCATATTCATGATGAGTAACCTGCATTACACATCATTCACTTGCTTTGGGATTTTTACTAGCCCTCTTTTTATCAAATGGCAGTGGCTGTGCACCAATTCCTCACGGCTCCAGCACTCTGGTTTTACTCAAGCTACCAGTCTAAGCTCATTCACTGCACCAATTAACAGCGGGCCATTATCTGATTACTAGCCTCCTGGCTGCCAGTACAATCATGCCTAACAAGAGCAGTGCCTAAATCCACAATCCTTGAGATGCCAAAGGGATGCATTAACCTTTAAACCCAAATAAGAAATAGTTGACAAAGCATAAGATAGCAGGACTGAACCGACAAACCTCAGCCAATCATGTGAACCTTCATCACTGTCACAAATGAGCGCGCCTCTCGGATTTCCACAAATTGCGCTAGCTGCTTTTCCTGACAGATTTTTGACAAGTTGCTTTTGGGGCTAATTGCTTTTGAGTTTAGAAGCTTTTGGGGTTCTGCTTTTGGGGCATCCCTTGTAAGAATAAATAAGCCCTTGGGGCCTCACTCTGCAGGGCATCTCGACATAGAGTCTGAGAGCAGAGGTCCCTCGGGAGTTTTACTTTTTGCGATGATTAATGAAAAAGAATACCAAAAGGGGCGCCAGACTTTGGGGCCAATATCTCTAGGCACAGAACTACGCCGGGCCGTGTCGACTCTCTCTCTTTCAATTAAAGTTCAGTGATTATGAAGTTTCTGTTCGCGTGTTGCTATTGATTTCTCGCTTGGAGTGTCCAAGCTTGTTACAATGGTATCAAAGCTTGGAAAGATTCTTCTTCTACGGAGGATCCGATCCTTTTTGCAGCACATGCACGTTTTTGTGAAAGAATCTTCGTGTCCCGACCTCGGACTTATTAGCGACTCCCACCCTTCGTAAATCGCGAATAGGGCGCGCGCCGCTCCCGTCTTCATCGCTCTGTCTTACACGGCATAAGCCATAAAGAACTCCAGATTATACATGGGTTCTCGCGGAGAATCTGACAGAGATAACACTTCTCAGTGGGGAGGCAAAGAAAAGTCGAAATCTGGCGCGGTAAGTGAAGAAAAGAATGAAGATTTGGGCAAATTTTTCGGCGGAGAAGTTTGCCAAAGCGGAGTACAACCGTCAATTGCAGGTTGACACGTGTGAAAAGATTGATCAAGTACTCCAAAAACCCAAGATTTGCGAAACACCTGAAGAATTACCCGATTGATGAGATCTTCTTGAGATGGCAAGAAGCCATTGATTCTCCTCTCAGATTGGGAGAGAGCTAAAAGGACAAATGAGTGCAGACAAGCGGAACCTGTACTCGCAGAAAGAGCTAGACAGAACTCTTGAAAAGGAGATGAACCAGAGGGCCACCAAAGATAAGCAAGAGAGTTACAAAGCAACAGCTGAGCGCGGGAGAAAAGAAAAGACGAAAGCAGGACTCGTACCAGATTTTGTGGAGACTATCGACCTTGATCAGATGAACGGGAATACCGAACTTTGCACAGCATGGGGCAAAGTGCGAGACCAAGAAACCCTTATCTTCTTTGATGGAGAAGCCAAGGCCAACTTCAACCGAATTGGCGGCTAGATTTTGAATTATGCCCAAGGAAATGGGGCCACAAGCCGAGGCTGTTCTAGCGGAACCAAGACGGGATGTTGCCATTACACCGGTCATTGGCAAACCACGTTTGCAGTGTTAGGGGTATTTAGGGCGCAAGGACTTTTACATCATGCCTTGGAAGGGTGTGACATCCTCCGAGGAATCCCTTGGTTCCTCAAGAACAGTGCCGTGGTCGGTTTCAGGGAAGGGAAAGCTATCTGGAAGAATAAGAAGGGCAAAGAGATTGTACTTGATGGAAAACTGAAAGACCTCAAAAAAGGAACGACAAGATTTTCTGCAAGCTCAGGCTGACTGTTTCTCTAAGGGCTTACCTGCGAGTTGCCTCCTTCACGCCTTGAAGATCACACGATTGATTTGATTCCCGATAGTACACCACCGAACTGGCCATTTTACCGACTTAGCCGAGCCCAAAATGAAGAAATACCGACTTAGCCGAGCCCAAAATGAAGAAATAATGAACCAGAACAGATTTTTCCCATTCCGAGGATCGATGATATACTCGATAGACTTCAGAGTTCTACTTGCCAAATTAATCTGAAGAGTGCTTATCATCAAATCCGAATTGCTCCTGGAGATGTCTAAAGACAACTTTCAGGACAACTTTTGTGGATAGGATTTTCAGAAAGTACCAATCATTTGCGGGCACTTTCTTTGACAACATTATCTTCTTCTCCAAGAATGAAGCAAAACACAGACAACACATGTTCAGGCATTGCAAAAGCATAAGTTGGTTATGAATGCGAAAAAGAGCAAGACGGGGGTACAGATGGACCCAGCCAAAAATTCAGACTATTCGTTATTGGCATGATTTGAAGAATGTTCATGAAGTTCGAAGCTTTCTAGGCTTGTGCCCATATTATCGGCGGTTCACTCGGGAATTTGCAAAGATAGCTTCTCCTTTCCATGTGTTGATTCAGAAAGGGGTTCCTTCTACTTGGGGACAATCAGAGATTGCAACCTTTTAGACTCTCAAGGAAAAGTTGACAACCGAAACACTATTGACTTCACCAGACTTGCAAAAGCCCTTTGACGTTAACTGTGATGCATGTGGTCGCAGTTTGGGAGCAGTCTTGATGTAAGAAGGTCATGTCATAGCTTATGAGAGTAGGATGTTTTTACGTCCTCAGTTGGTTGCACAGATTTATGAAAAAGAGCTTTTGGACAGTTATCTATGCTCTGGCGACACTATTTACTCAGAGCTGATTTTATACTCTTTACGGGTCATTAAAGTTTACGCTACTTGTCACTGAAGCAGCTTTCAGAAAAAGCAGATGCGATGGGCTAACATCCTGCACGGTCTCGTTTCCAGATTGTCCATGTTCAAGGACACATGAATTCAGTGGCAGATGCATTGTCTTGGAAGCCCTTGGTTCTGGCTATTTCCGCGATACATCACAAAAGCTTCGAGGTATGGTTGATCAGTACGCCACCGATCCTGACTTTGCTTATATTTTTACCGAGATTTAGGATGGGGAGACATTTTTAGGTATTCCGTACGGGATGGCTATTTGACGCGGAAAACGATGTTGTGTTCTACACAGCCTTTTAGAGAAAAGGTTTTGACAGAGTGCCATTGTCCACCTTTTTCTGGCCATCGCGGCATAGATACGGTAAAGAAGACGGTAAAGCCCGATCATTTGGCAAAACTATTTGTCTCACAGATTTTCCGACTATATGGCATGCCTCAGTCCTTTGTTTCAGACACAGACCCCCGGTTTACTAGAGTGTTTTGCAGGGCAATCTAGGAGAACATTAGCACACGGCTGCAGTTCTCGTCCTCGCAGACAGATGGGCAATTTGAGATAGCCAATTCAATGGTTTTGGATTTGTTGAACTCCTATCAAAAGACTAAATGGGAAAAGTATTTTCCCTTGGTGGAGTTTGCCTACAACAACACAGGGGGAAGGCGCCATTTGAAGTATTTGAGGATGCTAAGAAAATTCCTAAATTTCTAAGCACCTACGACAAGATTCTTTTGAAGTAGATTTCTGAAAAAAGTCTAGAAGGCATGGAAGGCCATCTAGCCGTTCAGAGGAGGAGAGCTCGTCCTCTTTTGACAGTGACCAGATCAACAAGAAAACCAAGGAGTTCAAGGAAGGGAGTCAAGCGTTAGGTTTGAGACGTTTTCAAGCTACCAAGACACCCATCGAGCCCTTGAGTTTGTACAACAGTTTGACGTCGCCTTCTCTGGAGGACGGTTCTCATACCATTTCAGGAAGCGAAAGGCGGCATCTTACTTGAAAGGAACTGAACAGACATGGTGGTCTACTCTGATATTACGCAGAGAAGCACCTACGACGTGATTAAAATTCAAGACAATTTTCACGCCAACTTGGATATCAAATGAATATGCACGAGATGTCATCACGGCTTGGCATCACTATATTGGATGACTAATGCCATAGGTTTTGGGATACTTATTTGCCAGTGTCTTCGTTTCGGAAGATTACTGTGAAAGACCAGATTGAGCGGTTTTGTTGTGGTTTGCTAAAAGAGATTCGAGACTGTTGTCTAACCCAGAAGTCTGACTCTATTCAAAGACTTATGTAACATGCTAAGGGACGATTTGGAACACATGCTGGCTCATTGACTTATCCTACGAGTAGGATAGTATCCACCTCAACAGGGCAAGAGTCTCTCAGTGAACAGAATGAATCAAGGGAACCAAATGATAGCTCATCACTGGATTCTGGAAAATCAGATGGTAGCACATCCGAAGGTTCCAACGAACTAAGGGAACAGATGCAAGTTCATCAAAGGATTCCAGAGAAAAGGGATCAGGTGATAGTGCTTCTTAGGGTCCCGATGATTGAGACTAATGTGCCCATGAACAGGGGAAGCCAAAGAAGCTACCCACAAGTCCCTCGGCCCAAGGAAAGAAAGGAAAAAGGGAATCAGCTGGTAGATCAGAGAATTCCCCATATCCGGGATAAGATTTTTTTTTGAAGCAGATCAGTATGATCTAGATCTGGATACTGCTTTTGCCAAGGTGAATGAGGCTCTTGAGAGGTCTTAAGCACGGTATAAGAAGGCAGCCGATAAGATTCGACACGACTTGCAACTGAAGGAAGATGATTGGTAAGCACGGCATAAGAAGGTAGCCGATAAGATTCGGCACGGCTTGCAACTGAAGGAAGATGATTGGGTGCTCTTACGATTTGAGCTAAGAATGCGATACTATGGCCCTTTCCCGATTCAAGAGAAGATAGATGATGTATCCTAAAGTTGCCAGACACTTGGAAGATTCACAATGCTTTTCATGTGAGTCTCTTGAAAAATTTCAAGGGTGAGGTGCCAATCGACAGGAAGCCTGAGGGGCAACCTATAGTGGAAGAGAGCGAGGAGTTACTCCTTCTGGAACAAAAGGAAAGGAAAGAGAAAGGTAAAGCGAACGGCAATTCTTAGTCAAGAACTATCCGGCATTGGATGCGAAGTGGATGGACGAGGGCCTAGCAGATACTCCTCAGATTTGGAACTTTACCTTGACGCTTTTGGTCTAGCTTTGGCTATTCCAAGAGTTTCGGAGATCAATGGGATTGCACAAGAGAGGAGTTACTCCGTTCCTTTGTCTAGATGGAATAAAGTCACTGATTTCCCTTTGGACTTCAGCGATACTGATGTGCTCACAGTATTCTGTTGGATGACTTTATGAAAGAAGTACTTGAAAATGGGAATTCCCGAAAATGAATCTGATTTTTGTGCTCACTCATGTGATTGTGTTGAGTACAGGTTTGCAAGACAGAATGGCTGCAGCATTTCGGTCTTGTGAGACTATGGACATGATCACAATAAGGATTGGTTAACTCGACATCAGTGAGGTCCTTTGTGGATCTAGATGCGATTGCTAAATACGTTGCAAGGAATCATAGTCTTAAAGAATCTATAGACATGATCGCAATAACGATTAGTTGAATCCGACATCAGTGAGGTCCTATGTGGATCTAGATGCAATTGCTAAATACATTGCATTGAATCATGGTCTTAGATTTGGAATCAATTTTTATGTGATTGATTTGATGTGAATGTGCACTGACTGTGTCGTCTTGCAAGTGCTAGATGTGTGTTGTGTAGTGCATCGGTACTTTAGAGTCAATGTCTACTGAACTGGTTTATGGCCTCTGTCTGTTCTGCAGGCGTAATCGAGGGCGATTATCATTTTTTCAAGAGGGAGGTATGTCACAAAATGATGACGTGGCATGACCACCCGCGGACAAACATGCTGACATGGCAAACAATACGCCTGCTAACGTGGCAGACAGTACGGACCCCCGCGATTTGCGTTGACAGGTGCTGACGTGGCAGCCTGTACGAATTTTCACAAATTGCGCTAGCTGCTTTTTCGGCAGATTTTTGACCAATTGCTTTTGAGTTTATAAACTTTTGGGGCTCTGCTTTTGGGGCATCCCTTGTAAGAATACATAAGCCCTTGGGGCCTCACTGTGCAGGGCATCTGGACGCAGAGTCTTGAGAGCAGAGGTCCCTCAGGAGTTTTACTTTTGCAATGATTAATGGAAAAGAAATACTAAAAGGGACGCCAGACTTTGGGGCCGATACTTCTAGGCACGTAACTACCCCGGGCCGTGTCTCTCTCTCTCTCTCTCTCTCTCTCTCTCTCTCTCTCAATTAAAGTTCAGTAATTATGAAGTTTCTGTTCGCATGTTGCTATTGATTTCTCGCTTGTAGTGCCCAAGTTTGTTACAGACGTCACCACGGCAAGAATACTTTGCACCAAAAATCCAAGAGAGAGAGAGAGAGAGACTCTAGCCATCCCTCGCAATGATCAACAGGGCTATGACATTCTGCAACTTGCAGGCGAGACAGGAGCTGCCCAACACACCCACGAACCCTCGGCCGGTGCTCTTCAAGTTGGATAGGGTGAAAGACCTTAAACCCTTTTGTTTACGTCCCTCGGCCACACTTTCTGGGTTACGTTCTTCTTGTCCTCTCAGTTCTTTCCAGTTGGGCCACAGCATCACTTGGTAATCACCCTCGATTACGCCTACAAAACACCTTAAGAACAAAAACTTTCTTCAGTAGACACTGACTCTATGTACTCATGCACCAAACTCTACAAATCCAGCACTTTTACAAAGACATCAGTCACTGATCAAATCACATTTTTGTCGAGGGTTTGAGATACAAATCATGATCATTTGTAACATACTTAGCAATCACATCCAAACCACGCTGACCTTTTCACGGATGTCTTGATCTACTAAATCTCGTTGTTACTATCACATTACATCCTTTCTTTTATTTTTCAAGCAGACCATGCCCATGACTATCCCCACAAGACAGTACCATCACTGCACATGCAGTTCACACATCGCACACTTAGTTCACGTTGAACATTGTGTTTCAATCATTCAATCTAGCCATCTCATCCCGTTGAGAACTCTTAATGCACTTACAATAGTATCTAGTCATCTCGTTTAGACATATATTTTGATGCACTAGAATCACATTTAGTTCTCATTCACTCAGACCTCGTTGATTTGTAGATGCACTAAGTTCAAATCATTTATCAAATAAAATGTTGCAGACATTTCATCTTTTAAACTGCGATCAAGTGATCCCTATGCTTCTCTTCAAACTTTTGAGTAGGCAATCATGTCATCAAAGAATGTACCCACGAAATTTCTATGTGGTCTAAATATTATGTCCATCATTCTATTGACTGTGGCAGGAGCATTTGTGAGACCGAATGGCATGACAAGACACTCATAGAAAGCAGGAGCATTTGTGAGACCGAATGGCATGACAAGACACTCATAGAAACCAAATGTTGTCCTAAAAGCAGTCTTGTGGACATCTTCTGGCCTAATGCGTATCTGGTGGTACTCGCATTTTAGGTCTATCCTGGTAAACTGTGACGCTCCCTTAAGCCGATCAAGAATGTCATCTATCCTCGGTATGGGGAACCTGTTCTTGATGGTATTCTTTTTATTCAAAGCGCGATAGTCAATGCACATGCGCCATGAACCATCCTTCTTCTGCACTAGGAGTACAGGCGAACAAAAAGGGGATGAACTGGGCTGAATCAGCCCCTTCTCTAAAAGCTCGTTGACCTGACTCATAATCTCTTTTTGTTGGGCTGCACTACCCTTGTGCGGTAGTCTATTCGGTGGACTAGAACCTGGCACAAGATCTACGGCATGATCCTCAAGTCTCTCAATAGGTAGCTCCCCTGGCAAAGACTCTGAAAAACAATCACTGAAACCACTCACAAAAGTTGACCTATCTAAGGTAGACAAATTAAATACAACTGCAAAGATCAACTGCGCAGAAAGATGATTCTTTATTACAGATGAAATATCAAAAGCAGAAACAACTGAAACAGACTCGCCTTTAAGCTTTACATCAAGGACACGAGTCTCTCCTCTATGTACAAGGGTAATCTTTTTGTTGCAAGTATCCACCATAGCATGCAACCTGTAACACCATGGGATACCCAATAACACATCATAGCCCTCAAGTGACATAATAAGAAATTCTTCCGCATCCACATAACTCTGAATGTGCAGACAAAGTTTCCCCAAAATGGGAGTAACAGGCTCTAAATGACCTGGGCATGCCAAACCTGTTTCACTTGTCATATCCATCTCATTTGCACGAATGCCCAACTTCGATGCCAATTTTGGTGATATAAAATTTGCACGGGCTCCTAGATCAAAGAAAACCAATACTATCTGGTCTCTAACTTTGCCCTAAGCTCTGCACAATTCTGTGGCATCTGTGTTTGGCTGGTCACCAACCAAATCTGGGACAAGTCCTGCACTTGGCTTCTTTCCTTTATGCTCTGACTTGTCATCCTTATCATGTGACTTCTTTTGTGGACATTCATTCGCAAAATGTCCCTCCTCTTCACAAATGTAGCATTTCTTGGCCTCTCTTAGAGCTTTCCTTTCTTCAAAAAAATTGCCAAAAAATGCCTTTTCTGTCCTTGTCTTCGCCCATAAGAAAATTTACACTAACATGTCAGTTTTATCAGTGGAGGGTTTCTTTGTGGGAGGCACAGAAGGCTTTGCTGCAGCATTGCCCTTGGCTGAAAACTCTTTGCCCTGGGACCCTCTCTTGTTGCTATTAAATCTATCAGAATCTCCCTTCGACAGATTGCTGGCCACTCTCGCATTCTCAATCAATTGCACCATATTCATGACAATAGTGTTTGTGCAGTAGTCCCTGATTTTCTTGGGCAATCCACAACAGTACTTCTTATATATCTTCATAAGTTCAAAATAGTCTAAACTCACAAATTATAAGAGGGAATAAAGCACTCATAAAACTATAAAATCAAGGGACACAAGAAAAAGAAGAAAAGAAAAAAGAAATCACTTTATTTGCTACGGAATAAAACTAGATAAAACAAAACATTATTAACTTAACAATGTTTTTAGAAAAGTCATGCGCAAAATAAGTTGACGCAGCTTACTTGGCTAAAACTTAAAACAAGTCATCAACTTTAAACAAAAAAGGATAAGACATCTTACAAACTTAATCCTCAAAATCAAACTTCACACAACAACTTCTAAAGAAACAAATTCTTAAGTTCTAACGTAAGCTAAATACGAAATTGAAAAATGAATCCTACTACAAACCTACGAAGAAGAGGCTACATATAACCAAAGAAGTACAAAGATCCAAACTTGACAATATGTGACCTCAACTTCGCTGCTTGTCCAAACAGGAAGAATAAGATTATCACCTTTATCATACATAGCTTGGACAAAAGCTATGACATCCCTACTCACGTCGTCAGTGCCCAAGAGTAGCAACGGTGCAACCCAAAACTGTCTATTGTACTCTTCAAGATTCGCATACTATTTAGCATTCAACTCATGCCATTCTGTGATCACATCCACTTCAAAAATGTTTGTAAGCCATGCAGGTGCAAAAAGCTGTTTGAACTGGACCCACGTCGTAGGAGCTTGACCTTGATTCAACAATGCGGTCCACCATTGAAGCGCGTTCCCTTCCAAGAAAGTGGCACCCTTGAGTATCTTCGAAGACTATGTAAAGTTTCCTCCAACATAAGCTGCATCAAACTGCTATATGAAGGTCAAAGCCTTTAGTTGACCCTCAGTTCCCTTGAAGCTTTCAAACTTCACTCCCTGTCCACCTTCCTTGTAATCGTTAGGCTGACTCAAAGGAGTCACATTGTCATAAACAGGTGACCGTGAAAGTGGTGCTCCAAGATTGTTCATTCTAGCACTCGCATCACCTATTTTGCCTGTCATATCTGCATTTTGGGCATATGGCTATGAAAAACCAGCCATACCAAATTGTGTTATAGGCATTCGAAATTGATCATAGGCACCCTGAAAACCTGGTTGGACACCCATGTTCCCATACATAGGACCATGCCTGTTTGCATTGTCCCAAACACATCCCCTAGCATATAACCTTTGGAAGGTCCCGCCATAGCTTGAAACACTGAACCACCTCCAAAATAACTAAGGTATGAAGTAGGTAACGGAAGGGTCTGACGCACAGCGTGCTCATTACTCCCTTGACCATTCACAAACGGTTGTGCATTAGAAATCTCCTTTTCTTGCAACACCTCAGTCATGCCTTGTGTCGGAGCCTGAAATTCCTGTGTAGGAGCATGTAAGAACTCTTGCATCCTTCGGTTGTTGGCCAACTGCTGAAACATTTCCATGAAGCTATGCAGTTGAGCTCTAAACAACCTCTCCTCTTCTTGAAGAGTTGAAAGAACTTTCTCTATGCCATGTGAGGAAGATCCCTCTTCAGGTACTTGGTCTCTCTTCTCTGCCATATTGACAAGCTCTGTGTTGCTTTCACCCACAACAATCCACGCTACACTTTTTGAAGAAAAAGTGACTGCGCACACAAAGACCGAAACCTTTAAGGCCCCAAAGACAGGTGCCCCTTTCGGTATTTCTTTATTCAATCAAGAACAGACGATCCGGACATGTGGATCAGAGTCTCACAAAGCTATCCAAACCTGGTTTTTGACCCAATTTCGGCAACATAACGACGCCAAAACCCCTGTAGGTCAACAGCACATGTCTAGGACAGATTCCCTCACAATTTAGAGCTTTTTGGTGAGGTGTAACAGAATTTCAGCGAGCTATAATTCCCTATTTTGCCACTGCCAGGTGCCCAAAGCCCTGTACAAGCATGCCAAGGCCTTCCCGAGGCTCCCCTGGTGTTCTCTTGCAGTTTAGGTACGAAACCCTAAACCTGTAGAAAAACACAGAAGGGTGTGTGCTAGCAATGTGGATTATGTTTTGGTCCCCCCACATCACTTATAACATGCATTCAAAACTTATCAGTCTCGCCTAGACTTGTTGGAGTGGTTGTAGATCATGCTCATATATCTTTTGCAGTAGATCTTACTTACGCTATTGGTGGCTTCCACCAAGCGGCACATTGCCATCCAAGAAACCACTTTTGCAGAGAGACAACAGGAGTGTGTGTAGCAGAGCTATATAGTCTTCTAGCACGGGAGAACCCCATAGACCCTTGTCAAAGCTCACCTAGATATTAACAGAGATGATATACACAGCGACAGCCACAGCTTTTCTTGATTCTCATCTTCCTAGGGAGAGCACGGTTTGGGAGCATCGAGAGACGAAAGCTCAGGTACGGAGAGAGATGGCTTTGGGAAACATCACACATGGGCAGTCACGTATACTCTTTCAACACCTTATATGAGAAAAGAATAAAGCTTTCTTAGCTCAATTTGAGAGAGAGTTATCAAATGCTCTTAAGCCAGTAATCTAGGGAGGCTTGACGACTCTCTAAAGAGCACTCACCCTCTCCAATCGTTACTTCTATAAAGACATAGACATAATATGCATCCTCTCAATACACAGTCGCAGAGCAATTACCATCATAGTAACGACAAGAAACACAAAAGGAAAAACCGGAGTTTCGACGAAGGCTAAACCAGTTAAGAAACAGAGTTTCTTTTGATTAAAAAAATTAATTAAATGTACAAACTATTATAGAACTCGAAGTCGTGATATATCATATATCCCATATACATAAATCACCACAAATCCAAAAAAAGTGGTTTATAATCATAATCTACTCGGAACAACACCAATACGCTCAAGGCTCAAGCACATGAGTCGTGAGAATCGTCCACCTCCTGATTGTCCTCACTAGATGCAAAGGACCTTCACATGCACCACCACCATTTGCCACCCATTTTAGGGGTCCCCAAAAATTGCAGGGAGGACGAAACTCTGTTTCTGCCTGTCCAAAACTTCTAGAAACTGCCTGTCCGTTTCTTTCTGATGACTATGGTTACCATTCTCGGACCAGCCAAAGCCCTGTCCTCCCACTTCTCCTTTCTTCACACCACAGATGGTGAGGCAAGCCATTGATAGACTACACACAGAGAGGGCACAGGATCATGATCGTATACTGGCAGAGCATTTCATACCTGCTAATTGATGGTTTGTTGGCCTTCATGTTCAATAGGCCATGTGTGAGGGGTTTCCTAAGACTTGGAGACAATTGTACCACTACTCAAATCTGGAGATCCGACCGTACCAACTAACTATCACACTATCAAGATTGGTCACTCCTTGGCCAAGCCATATGAGCATCAATCGAGCAAATGGCCACAGAGAGAGGGTGTACGAGCTTCAGGGTAAGCTGGATTCAGGAGGGGATTCTCTACACTTGATCATATCTTTACACTTAGAACGATCATTGAGGAGGGCAGAGCACATGGGAGGAGGATTTATTGTATCGTTGTGGATTCCCGCAGAGCCTTTGACACAATCCCAAGAGCCAGACTTACACGGAGACTACATTACTTGAGAGTCCCACGGGAGCTTGTATGGGTATCATGGCACTCTATGAGACAGTTATAGGGAGAGTACAGACATCAGTCTTTCAGAGCCTATTCACTCTACTATTGGGATGAAGCAAGGATGCCCACTTTCTCAGACTTTGTTTGGATTGTATATTGATGAGAGTTCTGAGTATATTGAGCCTGCAGGGATAGAGGCACAATCGTATATATAAGTATATATGTGTGTGTATTCTAGTGATTGAAACATTTTGAGAGGGCCACAGACCCCAAGTTACAAACTACAACAAAAATAGCGAATCCCATAATTTGCATAATTTAACCATATGCATGTTAATACTTACTGTTTTGCTGTGTGTAGGTAATATATGACTCTCACATTTTCCTTTTTCAACATGGCTCTGGGTTTTCAGACAAAAACCAAATCAGGTGAAGTTATACAGATTAACACAAGGCATCTTGTGTAGTTCCATGCTTACTTCCACTTTTTTCCCTTCGTTTAGACATGAAACTGCATGTGCGCCGTTGATAGCCGTAGAATAAGTTTGATCTGCAAGTAGATGCGGTTTTTCCTGTAGTACATTATGAACTATATCAGTTTTGGAGACCAGAGATTGGTGAGTGATAATTTTGGCACAATATGGGGACAACGGAGCATCTGAAAGGCGATTTGAGGACAACAGATAGACGAAATTCTCTTGAGTCCCTTGCAAAACTTTGAGGAACCTGAATGCTTTGATTCTTCATGAGGTTTAGTTTAGAATCATCTCTTTGCAAACTTTGGCATTTCTCCTCAGAAACTGCAAGCTTTTGTTTGGCCTGCACCAAAAGAATCAAATCTCAAAGCTCTACGCAAAAGGCACTATCAATCAACTTTTCAACGCTGCCTTGAAAGATGGCGAATTGAAAGATGGAACCTCTTCAAGTTCTTTCTTTAAAGCCACTTCAATATTCCGGGTTAATTGTTTGCAGTTCTCGTCATGCACTTTACGGTCTGCTTCATAAGTATGGACAGCCTCTTCATACTTTTGAAGTTCAAACCAGAAAGCACACAATATCATAAGAGGCTCACTTTTTGAGACAAAGCGATACTTCACAGCTTACTTGTATTACCTTCCTTGCTGCTGCCTGCAAATCCTCTTGCCGTATAAACTTCTCCTCCTTTAACTGCTCTTGTAAAACATTAAGCTGTTGTTCCAATCTCAGTGCTCTTTCATCAGCCTAGAAAGACAATCAGTCACTTATTCTGAGTGTTGGTGTCAGATAGTTTCCTGACTCTAGAAACCATTACTGATGTGACATCACTCTTGCTACCTGGGCTGCTATGCACAGCCCATACCAAGCCAAAAACTGTTCACCCAGTAAACCCGGGCTAGTACGTACAGCCTTGCAACAGGTTATCAATGTACTTTACCTTAGAACTATTGATTGAATTGTCAGTGCTAAGTTTCTTAATCTCTTCTGCGTGCTTCTTCTCCAACTCCTTTGTCTTTGTATCAAGCTCCGCCACCCATTTCCTTTTCTCCTAATTCAGCAGCCACACAGCATGACTTTGAAAACATAGCTACGCTGAGCAGGCTTTTGGTTTGGTGATAGATGCTTACTTCTTCCAGCTGCCGGTGTAGTTCTGCTTGATGCTCAGACACCAATAATCTTTTCTCTGCCTCATAATTTTGCATCATTTCTCTCACCTGAATGTTGCAAAATAAGACTTGCACTTGTCACACACTTAGCACCAGGTTGTTACAAGGACATGCTGTGATACCTGAGCTTGATGCTCTATCCCAAGAGTTTTCTGATTCAAAAAAGAAATCTCTTGAGCTTTACTTAGTCCCAGCTCATATTCTTCCCTCATTGCTGCAAGCAAGTTGGCCGCCTGAGATAAAATTTAAAAAAACAGTCCACATCAAAAAAGTGTCTCAAAGCCAAGTCAAAACAGGGAAACCAGACCGTTCAGTAATGTCCCAGAACATACCTTCTGTTCTTCTTTCCTTATAGCTTCTTTCATCTCACTTTCACATTTTCTCTTGATCTCTTTCATTTCCTGTAATAGAAACAGAAAATATAAATAAAAGAAAAGACTTTGCTTGAAATTGCAGAGAAAATTGACCTTGTCATTTCTCTCAGAAATCTCTTTGATGTGCTTGTTCAGCTCCATAAGCTTTGTCTCCAGCTGAGTCTCAGCCTGCCTTTGTATATCATGACTAAGCCTTTCCACTGAAATCTTCTGGTCTAACGCCTGCAGGAGTCATAGAGAGAACTTTTTACTCTACGTGAACAAATGAAATAAGTATGCACATGCACATTATACACCTTCGAAACTTTGAATATGTAAAATTAAATGCAAAATTTTTATATAAAAATAAATTTTGATTCACTTTCTTTCTATACACTACCTAAGATTATGGTTGTATTCATGTATGTAAACATACCTTACGCATAGTCGATAATTACACACACACACACACACATACATATATAAATCTGGTTTTCTGTGAAACTATGTATATACACTCACTCAAAGATATATACTTACAGGCATGCATACACATCTACACATAAATAGGAATATATGTACAGTACACACACATGCGTATGTACATGGGTCTTAAACTAATATTTCCATATTTGTATATGGTCCAAGGTATGAAGAACAGAGAGAAACCCAACTTGCCTCTAAATACTGACTTTTAAGCCGTTTCTGCTCATCAATTAGACCCCCAATTAATTGATCCTTTTCCAACAGACTTTGTTGCAAAAGGGAAGTCTTAGCCTCCTGTGCAGCAAGAGCCTCTTTATCCCTTGAGCTATTTCTGCTTAGATTCTCTATTTCACAAATCTTCTCTTCAATAACATGCTTCATGTTTTCATTTGCAACCTTAATTTCCAGTAGTAGCAAAGAGTTATCTGCCACTAATTGGTCCTGCTAACAAAGGCACATCAAAAGGTTGATCGATCAATGTACTAAGCATATACTACCTACATCAATTGCTAGGTAATTACAGCATTCAGGTGTAACAGCTGGATTATGAACCGAACACTTCGACTACAAATGAGCACAATATACGGCAATGGATGCACTTGCCCTTCTGTTCGTTAGGTCCTTTGCTGTCGCAGACAATTCAGCGAGCTTGAGTTCCAATTCTTGAGAAAGCTGCACCAATTTCAGTTTTTCTTCTGCCAGATCATTGACTTTTTGACGAGCAAGGTCAAGTTCTTGTTTTAATTCCTGCATCATCTTGACACTCCGCTTTTGACTTGTTTCATGTTCACCCTTTACCACCTGCAACTCCTCCTTCAGATCTAAACAGGACATCAGAAAACATCTACAAGTAAGCAACATAGAGATTAGATGATTTCTAGATTCACGCATTAGGAGAACTTGCCATTGACATGTTTTTCCGAAGCAGCTTTAGAGTTGACAATTTCTCCATACTCCAGTTCAAGTTTTTTCAGTTTTCCACACGTGTCCTCCTTAGCACGCCTTTCCTGTTCCGCCAATTCCTTGCAAGTTTCCATAGCTGCCGAAATTTCGTTGACATTTTCCTTAACTATAGAGTTAGCAACCTCTAGATCGTGACTTTTCGAGGCCATCTTTTCCAATTCTTGCTGGAGCTCGTTGTTTCTATTCCACACAGAAGTGAATCTAGCTTCGAGCGCCTCGTACTGAAGGTCCTTATTCTTCTTCATGGTAGCCTGCAAAAGAAAGTCAACGACGGCGCAATCGGGAACTATGACCGGAACCTCGAGAACGATGTAACTTACTAAGTCGGCATCCATTTTTTCTAACTCGGTAGATTTCATGTCAACTTCGTTTCGAAGCTGGTCGAGTTGCATCTCAGCAGACTCTACCCTTTTCTTTTCCTCACGAAGCAACTCTGTCGAAGTCCGCAGATGCGTTTCCATTTCGGCTGTAAGGTTACCCAAAAAGTACGTCCTCAGGGACAAAAGTTTAGCGCTGCGTAAAAATTGTAGAATACTCGACGCTCCAGCGCCCTTGCTTGCCTTTCTCGGCTTGAAGCTGCCGCAATTTACTTGTTTCCTCAGCTAGACTGTTTTCAAAATGCTTCTGCAACTTTTCAAGCTCCCCAAACTCCATCTCCCCTGAAAACTCTCTCTCTCTCTCTCTCTCTCTCTCTCTCTCTCTCTCTATGTATGTATGTATGTATGTAAGTAATATCATCCAATATAATTTTCTCTGATTACTTACAGTTCGCAGCTATCCTTTCCGAATTCTGTTTCTTCAACAACAAATCATCGACCTGCAATTTGATTTCTTGATGGAACCTCGACCTCTCTGCCAGCTTTTCTTCTAGTACCTGTTTGCCTTGCTCAGCTGCGCTGGATTTCCACATGAGAGAGAGCCACAAAAAGTCTTACGGGCCGAAAACTTCGGGCCTTCTTACCTTCATGTACTTGTAGAGAGAGCTGCTGCAGTGTTTCCATTAGTTGATTGCAGAAAGTTCTAGTGGAAGAGAACTTCGATTCCAAGCTTTCCCAAAGTTTAAGTGCCTCTTGTTGCTTCAATCTCAGTACGAAGTTATCGTTTTTTGTATCTTGAAGCCTCATCTCCAGCGACCGAACTTCCTGCTCAGACTTCTCAAGCTTGGTGTACTGCAAAGAAAACATTAATTCGTGATTATCCACGGCCATTAACCAGGTTCGCAAAGGGAGCTTCTTCTTACCGTGACTTGCAGGTCTGTTTTGACAGACGCCTGTTCCTGAATCATTTTCTCTGCAACAGAACGGACGCTTAAAACGAGAATGAATGCATGTCTCTGGGACGTCTGCCTTGACTCACCTGCCGTAAGTTTCAATTGTGACAAACTTTCGCTTGCTCGCAGATCAGATTTGTTCATGCGAGCTTCTGACCGCTGCAGACATCCTTTGAAGCTCGATGGACCAACAAGAGCCGTCCTGGCCATGAAGTGAGCTCGACTGTCTACCATCCTCATCAAGCGACACAAGCTTCGCTTGTCCTGAATGCCGATTCCGCGACCTTAACTGAGGAGGCTCTAGACGTACTCGCGCGCAACCAAACAGCGACCCTGACTGAGGAGACTGTAGAGATCCTCGGACCCCGTTATGTTAAGCGCAACTACCAAACGTCGACAAAGCATGCAACTCTCGTCACTAATGGACACACCGATTATATTTCACATATCTTCTATACTAATTTGGCTGGCCTCGTGATTTTTATCACTTGTTTGGGGGTTGCATTTTCATGTCACTAATTGACACCTTCTTATGGGAGGTGGGATCAAGGGCTCACAATCACCAATTGATCGTGATCATTGGATTGTCTAGGGAATGCAAAAGATTCCAACGTTTTCAGATCTCAAGCTTGAACCCGTTCTCACTCTTCCTCTTGGGATTAATTCTAACCGCTAAGCTATCGCATAATCGTTGGGAAATGTGTGTGTGTTAAGTTTATAGACAATGTGGGAACTAAGTGTGAGCTTGGGAGGGTATGTACACGACACCGAATTTGGTGTGAACTCGATGTAAACTAAGTGTGAACTAGCTGTGAACTTATCCGCGATGACATGATCTCATATCTATATACAAAGACTGAGTTGTTTTTGTGATACTCCTTGTCCCTTGTCTAAAACCAGTTGTCTTTTGAACTATTATGTTCTTTTGTGTATATGTATATTAATTTAAAACGGCAACGCATACGTGCACACTTGGGTCACTTCATTTGACGTTGACTGCTTCATCCAGCTACACACACACACACACACACACA
Organism: Adiantum capillus-veneris; assembly: GCF_014529385.1. NCBI lineage: Eukaryota > Viridiplantae > Streptophyta > Polypodiopsida > Polypodiales > Pteridaceae > Adiantum > Adiantum capillus-veneris. The sequence continues at coordinate 148,668,261 of NC_140943.1, forward strand.
CGCATACTTGGTTACTTTACCTGACAGTGATTGATGCATCTAGCTACACAGACACTTATACTTAAACTATTGTTGTAGTAGATGATGGTTTTATTGTCTAGTGGGTGATTACCTTGGATATTTATTCTTCCTCAATGGGTGATTTTGGCTCATGGTATGCATAATGCAGCTGATAAATTTAATAGTCTCGTGGTGTTCACCATGAACCTTTACCATATAATCTCTCCTCTATGGATATAATAGTCGGGGATTATCATAAGTCTTTGTGCTTATACTAAATCTTGTTGATAATTATATTGACTTGTAGGGGTCCACCTTAACTTTATACCTTGTAATTACCGAATAGGGTAATTTTGAATGTATCCTAGATACTTGTTACTGCTTATGCTACTTTCCTGGTGAGCGAGGTTTAGTGTGATCACTCCTTTAACAATTTAACCTCTAAAGATTGCATGCAGAATTGCATGCAGGATGGGTGAATACCCCTTAGTAAAACTGTTACTGACTCCCATTATGCTTCCCTCTCGGCGAGAATCATGTGCTCTTTAATGTAGTGTTTAATGCACACCGTCCTCGTCGTGTTGGATATTTCCCCCTTTCACTAATTTGACATCACAGGACATGCATCTCCATCTGATGCCTGGTGTGAAGGCACGTGGATGGGCGCGTCATTTGGCTCATTCATTTCTTGGCCTTGTGCACCTGCAAAACTTCTCATGTTTCCCTCCAAGCTACTGACTGGTTGAGTGGACATTGCGAGGCCGATCCTTATGTTCGTTTGATCTTAAAGGCATGGCATATTGGTGCACAGTCGGAGAAGAGCTGGCCTCCTTTGCTCTTCTACCTTCCTTTGTTATAAACACGAGTGAGGGGCCCTGCTTCCCTCACTTAGACTTGGGTTTACTGGTTTTGATTTTACAATGCTCCATCTTGAACTATTGGTATTTTTATTCCTTCAAGAGCATGAATCAATGAGTATATATGATCTAAGGGGTGTTACTGTGTTGGTTACTGATTGTTGTGGGGCTCTCTAGAAGTTTGTGCATTTGGTTACACTGTAAAAGGTCATCTATAACATTTTACAAGTGTTTCATTTAAATAAAAAAAAATAGGTCTGGTTTACAGCTTCTTTGAAAGATTAACAATGGTTTAGTTAATAAACTTGATCACATTCGATGCATGACATTACTTGGGTTGCGTGGATTTCTAGCATGCTATGGTTTGGTTGAGTTGATTGTACCTCAAGACGATGAGGTTGTAGGGTAAACTTGCCAGATTTTCCTCCTCACTTAATGTCATAGTGCTTGATTTACTTTGTTAACTGATTACACTAATCTCTGGTTATCTTCAAAGTTACCTGTAAGAATGGTATGGGTTTTCAACTATTATTTAGGTTCCTTATGGTCAAAGCAAGGTTTAATTTGTTGAGCCCTTATGTCGTGTAACTAGTGGATTGGGTGTTATATCTGACAAAGAAGTATTGATCTAGCTTTTAGTAAAAAAATTAGGATTGTCTTAACACAGTACACTTTACAAAAAATTAAGGTTTGGTTGCACTAGATCATGACTTTCACTAAACTTTGTTGGTTCTCATGTCGGATCCTCAAAAGGCCAGGTCGATCCATTACTTACCTCTGTTGAGGTTGGGGTGTTTTTTCTCCTCATAATGATTTTGATCTTTTGTTTTCGCTCTTACTAATGTGCATTAGGACTCGAATCCATGCTGGCTAGTTTGATTAACCTAATTAGATTAGATAGTTGTGATTATGATTGTTGATTATAAATTGTTGGTTGATTGGTTGTTGGGCGATGTTTAGACAGGTTCACTTGGTAATCCTAAGGCTCACAAACTCTTTTTTAGACTTCATGTTACATTAATACCTAACAACATCAATTGCTTCTTATACAACTCCTAGGTTCTTGAGTCTTCTGATTTTCTAAACTTTCCCTGAATGGGAGGGATATGGCTTGATTAAACACATTACTTTTTACTCAAATTGGGTTACTATAGTTTTACAATCTTGCTAGTTTTTCGATCTACATTCTGGATTTGTGTGTCACAATCTGACTCTTCATTTAGGTTAGAATTTGGTTAACACTCGGGTACCTTGGATTGGCTCCAATTATGGGGCTGGCTACTGGATAGGTATTACTTCTAATGGTATAGATCTTGGCTTGGTTATTGCTTCCTATGCAGTTGGTTATGATGCTCTGATCATATTTACACCTCTATTGTTGGTTTTGATAATCTGATCCTTTTGACTTGTGATGTACGTCTAGATCCTAGTTACTTTGATAAATGTTAAAAACATTCTCATCTAATAACTATTGCAACTCTTTTTTACTGTATCAGATTGTATTAGCTTGGACATATGCTTGAAATATACACCAAGCCTACTATACTATTGATCTTGATTTATGCTTGGCTTTGGGAAGATTTGATGAGTTGATGGCTAGCTTCTTTCTACTGCGAGGCTGAATTTATCTATTGCTTCATAGGATAAGGTTTTGGGATTTTTTTACTACAACTCTTTGCCATTTGTTGGTGAAAATTGGCTTTCTGATAACTTATATAGGGCTGGCATGCTATGCTTGGTGTAATTTATGGTCTTAATGCTTCAATACTAACCCATGTTGTGTAGAAACATTTGGGTAATTTGGGAGTTCTAGGTGGTTTTGTACTGGCCATTGAATTCTACTATGGTTAGTTGGTTTTGGCAGAATTTCTGTTCCCTTTGGACTAAGGACATCAGGTTTTGACATGTTCGTATTAGGGACATTGATGTCTACTATGATTAGCTGGATCTGTAATACTTTTATTTTTTCTTTTTGGAATAGAGACATAAGGTTCGACAAGCTTGCATAACCTGGTAGTTGTTTTGGAATACTTCAGACCTAATGTTACACTGCACTTTGAAATTATGTATCAAGATGTGGATAGCTTAAGGATGATTATACTGAATTTGAACTTTTTAAGTAAAAGGGTAATGTAAAAGATTGTTTTCAAAATCATGTATGTACTACTTAGAATATGCAGTTTCGGCTGCTTGGATACTGCAACTTTGGAAGAAGTGGAAATTCCTAAAGTTTTGCTCATACTTTCAAATACTATTTAGGACAATAGCTAGTCTAATAATTTTTAAGTTTGACATGGATAACAACTGATAGGTTCTTTGAAGCCTGCCATACGTAGCCAAGTTTAACAGATCTCTTGCCTTGTCTATATGGATGCAGGTGAGAATTCTATCTTGATTTAAAAAGGTTTAGCATGTTGCACTCCAACTCTGGAGACCCCTGATGATTCAACCGGGATGACCTCAATAGCTCTACTAAAATCATTAGAATGATGCCTCATTCTCACTATGTTGTACTTAAATGAATCCAAGACTAAGTCATTTTTGTGACAAATCTTTGCCCAGTTATCTAAAGCCAGTTGTCTTTTGAACGTTATGTTATTTTGTGTATATGTATCTAGCCTAATACATCAACACACACACACCTACACATTTTTTTCACCAGATATGCTTTTAAGCATTAAATTATATGAGGAAAATTTTATAAAGTGGCTTCCAAAGGAGTGAGGGTATTGCAAGGGGGTACAACTTGGGGGATTCCACATTACTGCTTTCTCGCATTGATGATTGGAGTTAGGGAGAAAGCTGATAATGCCGAGGCACTTCCAACATCATCTAACCCGCATTCAACATCCTTGAAGCGATAGACATGGCCATGTAGAGGGCTATCGATGGTGATGAGCATGTAAGAAATGCGAAACACAATATGATCTTGTAGCAAGGAGAGTAGAGAGAGATACAATGCAAAGTAGATTAGTGGCAGTCAAAAAATTAGATTAGCACTATTACAAAGTGATGGCATCATCCACCCAGGCGCTCTCAAGATAGAGCTTAGATGGTGATTTAGACAACTAGAGCAAGTAGAAATACAAGGGGCTAGCTATCCTTTAATAAGGATGTGTGTACATAATGGCTCATAGAGAAGACCTACTTATAAAGATGTAAGGGAGCCTCTATGCGCCCATGTGTAGCCAAGTCCAAGTAGAATTCAACCATGCATCCATGTGTAGCCAAGTCCAAGTAGAACTCAGCCACACCAGCCATTGAAATCAAACCACCAACCATTGACTTATCAGCCATCGGCTAGCCGTTTTTTGATCACTTTTCGATCGTTGTTTGGCCAAGGTATCTTGATAAGAAGATATATTACGGTGAATCTTTCCTAAAATTTTGTCTAAGTCCCAAAGGTGGGCCCTGAACTTGCTATGTATCATCTACAATCACAAATAGAGGCATCATTAGCGTGCAAGTTAGAATCCACCAAACATATGTGCAATATTGGCTTCTCCTCATATGTTGGGGGGGGGGGGGGGGGGGGGGGGGGGCTTACAAACTGTGCAACATACATGGTGGTGAGCAAAATTGATAGGTGGGCATGTATACTAATAGAGCATGTGCTTGTGATAGTGGATGATGTAGGGATGTAGCTGCAAAAGGGGTTGTGCGCAAGGTGGACTTGATGCAGGAAAGACTATGCATAGCTAGAGAAGCTCGAGACTAAAATGGCCAGGCACTTCCAGCACCATCTCACTTGCATTCAACATCCCTTTGAATGATGGATATGCATGGCCATCTAGAGGGCTATTGATGGTGATGAGCAGGTGGCTAAAATGGTGGGAAATGTAGGGATGTGGTCGTAAAGGGGGTTGTACACAGGGTGGAACTAATGCAGGAAAGACCATTCGAGCCTGCAAAAAATGGTAAACAATAGAATGCAATCAATACATATTGGCAATGAAATTGCTAGGGACCAATGTGAAGGCTAATGTCAACAAGGCAACATTGTAATCACTTCCTTGACTCTCTCGCTCACCAACTAGGCTGTTAGTCTCTCTCTCTCTCCGCTCCCCCCCCCCCCCCCCACACACACACACACACACGGGGCACGAGAATGCATCATCTCCTTTCCATGATTCACTGGTGATTCTTTTATCTCCTCCCAGCCAATCAAAAACTTTACATTTCTTTATATAAAAAAACTTCCCTTTTTCATTAGCAAAAAGTGGAGGCATCACTAAGGCCTCACCCCTTGGGATAGGCAAAAAAACATGTAGACTATCTACTTAAGTGGAAGAATTGGATGCTCTTAGCTATAGAGTAAGAAGAAGAGATGAAAAGAAACAAGGGTATATGTAAGAAGAGACAAACAAAATAGAGGAGCTCCCTCTCTCCCATTGAAGCAAGTCATGAGATTTGCTGGGATGATGGGGATGGCATGTCTCGCTCTTCATGCACACACAACTTGGGAGGTCACTTCTCCTGCATTTTGGTTAAATAGAATCCCTTTTCCTAAGTATTTCCCTTCTCTTGCAGGCATCATTGATCAAGTAGATGCAAGAGCTCAAGCAACAAGTGCAAAGGAGATACGACGAGGTGCAAGGGTGAGGGGACAATTGACTAAAATTATGTTAGTTGAAAATCTTCCAAGTAATGCATTTTATTTTAATCAAGCCAAATAGGGAGCTAGTATGTGTCCACATTCTTTGGAATTTTTTTACTAGGGGGTGTCTCACAAGATGCCCCCTTTTTTATCGAAGACAAAAGATGTGGCGCAGGAGTCAATGTGAGCAGCTACACATTGTAGTCTTCTTGACCACGGGCAAGAAGATTTCATCAAAATCAACTCCCTTTTGCTGCTTGAATCTCTTAACAACAAATTGAGCCTTGTAATTAGGCATGGGATCATCCTATGTAAAATTCTTCTTGTAAACCCCATTTGCAAGGTAAGGCCTGCTTGCCTTCTAGCAATTCAACCAAGTCTCATGTCTCATTATTGACAATCAAGTTGTACTCAAATTGCATGATTTGATCCACTTAACCTTGTCATCCATTTGCATGGATTCTTTGTAATAAGATGGCTCATTGTACTCAGACAGCATGAAATATTCCAACCCTTGCTGAAACCACTCAGGTGGATGTGACGATCTAGTAGATTATCTCAAAGACTGACTACTACTCTCTATCTTGTCAATTGGAGCACTGCTAGTGGAAGGTACATCACTAGTCTTCTAAATTTTCACAGATTTTGAGGCAATGTCCTCAAATGTGACTTTTCTATACTCAACCTCTTTGATAGTTTGTTGTGCATCTTCAATTTTTTGAAGATAATACATGAATTACGAATTACTTTGTGAGATTTCAAGTGCCAAAGATAGTATCTTATCTCTCCATCTACACTATAACCAAGGAAAATGCACTTGTGTGACTTTGGGTCTAGCTTTCAAAGACATGTAAATGATCATAATGTGGTTTCTTTTTGGACCATAGCTCCTCTGGAATCTGGTAATTTAATGGCATACCAGGTGATCAATTATTGATGATATGTACAGTTGTCAGTACTGTCTCTGCCCAAAAGCCTTGAGTCAAATTTTCCATAGAAAGCATAGTTGTGACTCACTCTTGAATCGTACGATTCATCCTCTTTGCAACTCCATTTCAATTAGGTGTGTAAGGTACAATAAGCTGCCTCTTACTACCTCTCTTGTTGCCTCTTACTACTTCTCTTGCTACAAATTTTGAACTCCTTGGAGATGTATTCTCCACCATTGCCAGTCCTCAAGCTTTTGATCTTCTTGCTAGACTTATTTTCTATGAGTGCTAAGAATTTCTCAAAAGTAGAGAAGACACGATCCTTATGTCGCAAAGGATAAAGCCACGCTTTTCTAGTGGAATCATCTATGAAAGTCACAAAATAGCTAGCTCCACCTAGAGACTTGGTCGGCATAGGATTGCAAATGTCAGTATGAAAAATCTCTCGTGGCTGCAAATGCTTTCTATTCAATGGCAATGAAGTGGTCCTAGTTTCTTTACCATAAATTTAATGCTCACACATAGAAAAGTTGGAATAACTTAACACAGGAAAGTAAACCAAAATGAGGTAGTGTTTCATTCCCTTTTGGCTCATATGGTTTAGCCGGATATGCCCCAACTCAATAGTCGGCTATAAATATACAATCCTCTTTTACACACAAAACAAACATAGAGTACAGTGCTCCATGTTTTTAACCTCTAAGAATCACAAGGTTTCCTTCTTGATTGACCATGAACCATTCCCAAATATGGTAGTGTAACCCAAGTCATCAAACTGACCAGCAGATATCAAACTCTTCACTAACTTGGGAACATGTCTTGACATTCTTGACTATGAATTCCACGCCATTATGCAGGATTAGTTTAATGTGACCATCACCATGTATTGCAAGCTCATAGGCATCATCGAGCTTCAATTTTCCACGAGTATGTGCATACATAAAGAACCATTCTCTATGAGGTGTCACATGGAAACCGGCTCTAGAATCTATGACCCAATTCTGATAGAAACTAGCATCTTGTGCAACAAGAGCATCTAGACTAAGATCTAATGTAAAGACTAAAAAATTTGAGGAACTATGGACCTCAAGCACAACTGCAATCTTAAGAGACTCTATCACATTGAGCTCTACAATCTTAGATTTCCCCTTGTTATCATTGTCACACCTTTTGTTATCTAATCTCTCTGCCATGTACAACAATCTTTCTTCATGTGTCCTTTCTTATGGCATTGGTAGCACTCGACATTACGCAAAGAACCTCTAAGTTTGCTTTGAGAATTCTTGGGATCCTTCCTTTTGCCACGGTTATGAGTGCAACCTCTCTAACCTTTGCTACTAGCAACATATGCATCACCTTGCTTTACAGGCTCCATTGACTTCCTCTGTATCTCTTCATTGAGGAGACTAGAAACTACAACATCGTAGGCCAACTTACCTTCGTGTAGAGTTGCTAATCGATGTGCAAATATATCCCATGAAGAGGCTAAAGAGCACAATACAAAGATGGAATGCACTTCGTGTTGGGGTAAAGGCGTCTATGCCTTGCCCAGGCTATGGGCGCCTGCCCACTACTCACCTTAGTCTGGTACATATACCAAGACTAAGTAGTAGCTCATTTAGAGTATTGCTCCACCCACACAACAATCTACTCTCCCCCTCTTCCCTTATTGCACGTGTCATGCCAAGGGTAGGACTAGACGGGCACGGCCCAGGCAATGTGCCGGACACACATGCAGTAAAGGGGTCTATATATGGAAGAGGGCCAGGGGCCTATATATAGGATGGTTGGGAGGTTATTCGCATGTCTGTCTACCCATTGGTCTAACAGCACGTGCACACCGCATGGTGCACGCATGCATCCATATGGGCACATGCACTCTTCAAATGATATTAGAGCTTTGGCGCTTAACGATGGTAGATATGGCCCTGCAGTGAGCTCGCCAGTTATGGCAACGGCTATGGAAGCTTGACGCTCGTGATCAATTTCGGGATCATGAGTGGCTGGATCGGGAGCAAATGGTGTAGAGTTTGGATCTTGGAGCCTCGACAAAGATTGACGGACGTGCGATGGCTTCTCGACGATCAGCTCAAAAGTGATGGAGCTCACCGGCCATGGTGGAGCTTGGAGCTCAAACTCGAGCTTAGTGGCAATAGATCTGATGCGACAAAATCGGATCAGATGAGATCCGGACGGATCATGGATCTTGGAGCACATGGTGTGTGCAGCCCCTCTTGGGATTTGGGGAATCTTTGAGAGAACATTGGCATCTCTGTAGAAATGGAGCTCTGTTGTAATAAGCAGGAGAAGCGACATAGAGAAATTTTGAAGGCAAAAGAGCAGGTCGAGGGAATGTAGCAAGGTTTGCAAGGGCCAAGCATTTCAGAGAATTGAAAACAGGGAATTATTCAACATCAACAACGAGTATCAAGCGAGGCACATTGTGTGGTTCTCGATAGATCTCAGCACAAAGGCTTGAGAGAGCAAGACAAACAGGTCTTGAGCACAACTTGGAGCTTGGCAAGCAAGCTATTGAGCAACATAATTTTCTTGGAGAGCAGTGGAGCAACAAGGCATCGAAGGCAAAACTAGCAAGGGATAGCGTTGATAGTGCTATAGAAGTCCAAAAAATTATAAAACACTAAATCTCATAATGCGACAAGCAGGGCAAAGAAATCAAAGCCAAGGGAATTGTGAGCAGCTTGGTATTGTGAGTAGAACTAGAGAAATTTTCTTGTTGGGCATTCAATGCTTGGCAAAAGCAAATCGAGCAGCAAATTGAGCTTGCAGGCTTGGAAGAAAACGAGTTGTAGCACTGGTAAAATTGTAGCTCTCGAGCAAATCAATTTTGTGGTTCTGTGTTGCGCGCGCGCACACACACACACACACACACACACACACACACACACACACACAGCTAGTTTTGGCATGATTGCAATTTCCTTAATATATATTTTGCTGGGACTATTGGCCGGGGGTGCCCTCGGTGTATTACTGGCTTGGATTAAATATTTTTTTAGGGACCTTATGGTATCTAAACCTTGGTGTTAAAATTGGGTGGACCTTTTGCCCTGCTAGGATAAGCTTTGAACATTGGGGAAATAACGGCTTAAATTCACTAAAGGTGGGACCTACAGGCACCTAAACTTGTAGTTAATAGAGGTTATGTGAGTGTGGCGGGATTCATGGCTATGCATTACTTGTCATTCTCCGCTTTAACCCATAGTGGCTCCCTCCTGGAAGGTCTGTGCTACTATCTCATCCCCCTTCCTCTCTCGCTCTCTCGCTCTTCTCTGTACAAGGCGGTGCTACTGCTCCAGTCTCCTAATGAGGCCGGGCCCGCTTTACAACCATGAAGAGGGTGCTACTTGCTCCAAACCCTATAAAAGGTGAGATTTTTTAGCTCACTTAGCATTGGTAGTGTATGTGTGTGTACTTGGTGGTGTATTAGTCTGCATATTAGGACAGTATACTACCTTTCCTACTAAGAGGTAGAGTTAAGTATTAGATCTATGGCAAAGGGCAAGGAGAAGTAGGCCATTGTGGAGCTGGCCGTCCGACTCAATCTCAGGTGAATTTTGGCATTAAAATGGACTCCTGTCTGTCCGTATGATGGGTTGTTATTCTTTGATTGGTTTTCTCGTGCATATGCCAATAGAGGTAATTGTATGGCAACTTCTGCTAAATCTTTTTAGTATTCATTGTTGTCCGAATGGTAAGGTTTGATTCACTTAAAGATATGGTGTTATTCCTCATACTTAAATTGTAATGTCACTTATACTGAGCCTTTTCTGTGTATGGCTTGGTTGGTTTATGCTCCTTTAGGAAAGCCTTCATTTTAATGTTGAAACATTAAGGTACAAAAGGTGTATCCGCGGCCTTGGTTGCGTTTCCCTTTCATAAGTGCAGGGTTTCTGTCAATACACATATTTGGTCCTATCTTTGGCTTGGGTGGTTTTAACATAGGAGGGGGACTGCAACGTGTAATGCTGGGTGTTTGGCGCCCTATAAAAGCTTAAAAATAGGAGTGAAGGTCTTCTTGACACTTGGTGAAGGAACCTATATGGTAATGTGGACCTATTTGTTTGGTGAGTAACTTCGGCGTGGCATAGTTATGCACCAGTCAAGCATGGTTTTGTTAATAAGGTATCCTCTTGCAATACCGAAGGTTTTTACCTTAGGCCTTTATTTAAATTAAAATATGAGGAGTGATGTCATTTAGACTTAGGGAAGGAAACTACTTGATGAGGTTGACCCTCTGGTGGGTTGAAAATCATTACCTGTTTGTTTGTGTGTTTTGAATAAAATGCCACAACAGGTATTCCGTTATTGATAGATTTTTGGGTTTTGGATGCCGTGCTCACTATGCTTGCTCTAATATAGTCAATGCCGTCCGAGTATGGTGGTCTCTTGAAAAACTACTCAACTTGGCCACTCTTGGTTCGAGCTTCGTGGTTGGTTATGAGCTTACTATTCTTGCTCTATTAGGACTTTGATGTCTGAGGACTGTGTTCCCTTGGAAAGCTGCTCAATTTGGCCGTATATAGTTTGAACTACTGGGCCTTGAGCGTCCCCTTCTTGCTCAATTTAGGTCGAGGCTGGCTTAGGTTTGTAATCCCGTGTATTACTGCTCTACTTGGACATACATGGTTAAATATTTGGTTGGGGAGTGGGTTTTATTAACTATAGCCAAATATGGATGAGAGTATGGTTGTATAAAGGTATGGATTATGGTAGATATTGGCAATCAGCTACCCATGGAACTATAAGTGGTTGCTCACTACATCAAGGGTATGGGTCATGGTGACTAGTTTCCTAGTTGTGGATGATATTTTGGTACCTTCGAATATTCGTATTATATGTTGCTTGGGTTTAGGATAGTATATCTTGTACCTACTACCGTATAAGTGCTGCAAATCTGTCTAGGAAAGTGTAATAGAACTTACTAACATCTTGTTTTGTAATAGGTGACTCCAAATATAGATTGACTGCACGTATGAGTACTATCACTGACCCTGAAAAAATACCAACAATTAATGTCAAACTCTGTAAAGTCATGAAACAGGGATATGTGCACACTTCGGGGCTAAATTGCCTCATAAAACTTGTCTCCGTCCTTATCATATGAGAGTTTGTAAAGTAAAAGGAGCTCCAAATGGGTTTATCCTTGTAAATGATATTATCTCTAAATAATTGAGTAGCTTCACATTTTTTTAAAAATTATCTTTGAAAGCATTTAGTTGAGTGACATCTATAACATGTGGGATACCCATGCATCACCTACATACGGTGCCAATGCTAACTGAAAGTTGTGTTGTTCCCATGGGTGCAGGTGAGGGTTAACTTCTCGACTATGGTTTTCAAAGTTCCCTGGCTTGAAGATGACGGACTTATGTTTCTTCAAGCTCTTAATTCTCTTAGATTTGTGTATAAAGTCTATTTTGTACTATGAATGGGAGTTATACCACCTTTCATTGACATAATTTCTAGCGTTTTTTGTAATTTGAAAGAATTCTTTGGTGTTTATGTTATAATGGTTACTGGAACACACACATACACACACACACACACACACACACACACACACACACACACACACACACACACACACACACACAGAGGAGCTTGGGGAAAATTGTAGAGAATCGAACAGGCTTCAACAAAGAGCCAATTTTTAAAAAAAGATTGTGTGTAAGGGCATGTTCTCATTCATACACGCTTCTTGGTGGCGAGAGCACAAGAAAGAGAAAAAACTGGCATAAAGTAGCTCAAAAAGAGAGATCTTTGAAACTCTCTTTGTCGTGGTGAAACGAGCAACGACATGTGTGCTCTTGATGCGCACACGGTGAGTAAGTTTGGGCACCCCCGACATCGCATCCTCCCCAAGGGCACAGCAGTCATGCCTTGACACATCGAAGACACATTTTTTTGACGAGGGTTTCTTCTCAGCTCTGAGCATCAACGACTCAGCATCGAGTATCGATTCTTTGGCCTTTTGCAACTCAACATCGTCTCGGTAGCGGTTTCGACTTCGATTTTGGCGAGTACAATTTTGACGATCGCTTTCGTACAACGGTGCAAGGCGGCATCGACCATGTTTTTTTTTCTTGACTTCGACATAGTGAGAGTAAAAGAGAGCGGTTTCACTCTCCTCTGGTGTAGCTTCACCATAGACTACCCTGCCATGCACCCATTCAAGAGCGGATTAGCTTCGATGGACATCCCTCGGCATCCCGCCCTCGATCTAGCATTTTGGCTTTGACGACCCCCATTTCCAGCTTCAGTGGCACATATCGACGCATATGGCTCCGACATCCCATTTTGGGTGCAATTTTTTTGCAAGCACGCGTGGCTCTTGTACGGTGATTTTAATTATAGACCGTTAGTCATCCTTTGCGCTTGCTTTTTGATCGACGTGCTTTTTTTGATCGATGAGGTAGTGTGCCAGATTCCAAGTAGTTTTGCGCACATTTTGCGTTTTCATGCAGTGCAGATCATGTATGATTGTGTGGGGCATTCCAGAGAGCAGTTTTTTAGCACAATTTTGTGTAGTTTTTATGCATGTGCGGATACAACTTGAGCTAACTATAGCTCGTAAGTAGAAAGTTCACAAGTTTTGGGATTTTTGGACAGGTATAGGTCCATAGAACTGCTCGTTCAAGAGTGTGCTTGTTTGCCAAAGTTTTGGCATTTTATGTATACCATTTGTGAATCTATTTGTTGACACTGAATGCCTGTTTTCATGCGGTTTTGTTGAGATTTTGTGAGTTTTCATTCAGTTTTCAGGGGAAACTCTGCTGGATTTTTCCCAGTTTCTCACCATGTTTTATGTGTATCTGCAATTTTACTCTCTGATGGTTTAGTGGCCAAGTTTGATTCGCACTTTGACAAGTTTTGTCAGTTTGGACACATTTTTGTGTTCTTCTACCCACTCTCTCAGGAGTGAGGATTGCGCATGCTTGTGTGGCTACAGACAGACATTCATAGGTCTCATAGGTTTTTTGCAGATTTTTGCAAGCAGTTTCTCTTGTGGGATGCATTTTGAGCTAGTTAACTCACTATTTGCATATATGGTTATGTGCTTAATGCTTAGTTGGGATGTTTGTCATGTGCTTACAAATAGCAGATTTTGGAGCTAGCTTTATGCATATGTGAGCATCGGTTTTGATGCATTTGATCATGGGTTCCATGATTGTGTAGTGGTCGAGTTATCTCCCACTTTGTTACCAATTTGGCATGGTTTATTTTAAAGATTGTACTTGAGATTTTTCTCAGTTTATAGGGAAGACTCTGCCAGATTTCTCCCAAGTTTTCTCGCCATAGTTTGGTTTCTTGACATTCACTTATGGTTGTAGACATGCGTGACAATTTAGAGTCTATAGTGATGACTCGTGAGAGACGACAGTCTCATAATTGCTGATACATGTGATGTTGGCATTGTGGTCACACAAGGCACATTAGGCACCATTGTTTCAAATGTATGAGGCAGCAAACGGAGATCTATGCGTCGTGCAAATGAGGTTTTGACACATGCTAGAGCGATGGCTTCATATTTTAGTGATGGTGATGTCAAGTTTGCCTTTAGCGTTCCTCTTGATTATATGTCGTTGAGAGGTGACACTTCTCCACGTTGGTTGCTAGATGAGGATGTAGTCTTCCACATCACACCACATTGTGACTACTTTAGCACCTTCTCTAGTGGGAGCTTTGGTTGTGTGCACTTAGTTGATGGTTCGGCGTTTGACATTGCAAGTGTAGGAGATGTTTGCTTGTAATTGTCTCGTGGTGCATCATATACGCTATGACATGTGCACTATGTTCCTTAGCGGAGACAAAGTTTGATATCAGTGAGACAGTCATCAGATTTTGGGTGTCAAAGATTACTTAGAGAGCAGTCTTTCCAGATGCATTGCGGTTCATTAGTGATTACCAGAGGAGCCCGCAGCGGCTTGCTATATCCTATGCATGTGTCTAAGGTTCAAGATGACATGGTCTCAGTTTTGTTTCTGGCATGCTTTGAGCAAGAGATGAGATGTGTCTCCTTCATGATTGAGCTCCACCATGCTCACAAGACAGAGCATTTAGCTGTGGAGGAGATGCCAGTGGACTCTATAGAGATAGAGATAGAGCGGCAATGCTCTAGTAAGACACATCAGGTGTTGTTAGAGTCTGTGTAGGTAGAGGTAGAGCGGGTATGCTCCCTAGAGACATAAGCAGAGATGATAGACATGGAGTTCTTTAATATGCTCATGCTAGAGGCTGATGAGTTGGTGCTAGGGTGCATAGATCCGCCTATGGGGGTGAGGGACGTAGCCGTCCCAGTGTCAACATTGATACATCTATACACGATGAGTATTCTTGATGATGCAGTAAATGCAGATAGCGTAGGGGAGCCTAGGACAACTAGGTTTGTGTAGATTTTGTCAGCGTTCGGGCATCTCATGTATGACCTACTTGTATTGGGGCTCGAGTTTCAGTGGGAGAATTTGCAGCAGGGATTGTCAGTCGTACGATGACTGACACTAGCATGAAGCATAGTGGACTTTTGCAGACCATACAATGTTGTCATCGAGATTTACATGCAGGTTCTAGCGTGCATACGCATGCTCACCTATCACTAGAGCCAATATGGTTGCATGGAGATCGATTGAGCGAGTCAGTGGGTGTAGGTTGAGAGAGTCTCTCACCTATTTTCTTGTACATACTAGTAATTTAGCTAGTAGGACCCACTTATCGGCACATTCACCTTTAAGTGGGAGATTGATGGGGTAAAGGTGTCTATGCTTTGCCCGAATACCCAGGCTATGGGCGCCTGCCCATTACTCACACATATGAAGAGGAGCACGACGTTAAATGAGTTAACTAAGGAGGCTCTTACCTTGTAGACAATTGTGCGGTCTAAAAGGAGGGTGAATTCAAGGATCTTGATGACAATTCGTCCTCACAACAAAGTGGAAGCAAGTCCGCTAAGACAACACCGAAAGGAGAAGTAGCTGTAAGCCAAGAGCAGCTTGTGGAGGAAGTGCTAAAAAATAATAATATGTATGCCAAGCCTCAGGCTAAGCAGCCGAAGTGGTGTGCTATTGAACAAAAATGGACAAACCATATGACGGAGGAATGTTATTATAACAAGGGATATGTGAGAGAGCAACCTTATGCTCCCCAAGCTCAGGTAGCATCTCCTCAACTTCCACCGATGTCTAGGTATCAAGCCGGCAACCTACCAAGACCTATAGGTGTTGAAAGACCACAACCGGTATTGGGGCAACAACCACCCCTACCAGGATTACGACCGGTCGGCATAAGATACACACCAACGATAAACGAACCAGAAGAGAAGGCTTTGGTACCTATGCATGCATATTACGAAGATTCCAATGGATATGCAACAAATCCTATCTATTATCCACCAGAAGAACCCCCAACGCCAGAACCTTGGAGCATGATTGGAAGTACAGACCACCAACAGCTGCACAGGCAGCAGGAGAAGGAAGATACAGCTTGGATGAACAAACACTGTTATTCATAGCCAACGGAGGCATGGGCGGGCAGAGGCATGCATACCAACAAAGAGGAGCCCAAGGAGCACCTAAACAGCCTAAGGGACCCTGCTACAAGTGTGGCGGAGATCATTGGCTAAGGGATTGTCCTCACGATGAAATCATTAGAGTCAACGCGTATTGCACCGAGTGTGGAATTACTCACTTGATTCCTGATTGCCCTAAGAACCCGAGCAAAGGAGCAAAAACTACTTTGAACATGCTGGAAGCAGTGCCTTCTAATGGAGGGTTAGAAAACGAGACAGTAATACCTATTCAAGCAGTGACACGAGCACAAGCTCAAGGAATGACAAACTAACCCATAATTGAAGAGCCAAGACCAATGCCCCAAGTGCAGAAATGAAAAATTAGAGAAGCACTTGGAAAGCTAGAAAGGCACGTATGAAAGCCAGGAGAGAACGAGAGCAAACTGCTCTATCCGAGGAGTTAAAACACACAAAGGATAGATTGGAGCGGTTAGAGGATCTAAGTAGTTTAAGCTCACACAATGCGGCAACAATAGGGCCCAAGGAAGTCAAGGAACCCCGAAGTGCAGGATCAAGAGGATCAGTGCTGGTAGAAAAAGTAAATGAGCGGTTGGACGCACTTTTAAAAGCATACGAAGCCAGACTAAAAAACAACCAAACCCAAGAGCAAAGATGGATGACTTATCCATATGCACAAATAGAAAAATAGAGGTTGGAAATGTGTCGAAAGATGATTGAAAAAGCCCAATCCTTGATAGAAAATCCGCTCGGTAAACCTGCAAGTTGGCACGAGGTACCAACTCCAACCCCTATCAAACCAACTCTAGAGAAACAAGTAGACACGAAGGAGAGACTCAGGACTGCCTCTGAGTCTAGGAAAGAACCTACCATAGTACCAAATACAACAGATGAGAGAATTGATGGTTTCCAGCCTAAAACATTGGTAGAAATGGATAAGGATTATAACAGTCTAGATGACGTGTGGAAGCAAATCCGGGAAGCAAATGAAGCGAACAGGTGAACCACCAAATAAATAGCACGAGAAAGGAGAAAAATGAGATCTTACCTCCCATTGAAGAGTTCGAGGCAAGATCACAAACGAACTTTGATATGCATTCACAAGGGGGAGACCAAGGTTCAATTAGTTCGGGGCACAGCCAACCAAACTCGCTAAAAACTCTACCCTCTTACATAGGGGAGTATGAAGCTAAGTCTGAGGTGAGAGCAATCCCATCTCAAAGACTTTCTTCCAACAGAGTGATGGATTCACAAGGGTTGATTGAGTTATGTGAACATGAGGCCAGCCAGGACGAAGTTATAGAGCTGAAAGATCAAATAAAAGTGAAAGATCAGACAATCTAGAGGCTAAGGGCATCTCCGGGCAGAGTCAGAGCCGCTACCTCAACTAGCACTGCTTCAGAGAAGGATATATATGAAGAACAAATGAAGGAACTCCAAAAGAAGTTGACACTAGAGAAGAGACAAAGATTGATGCTGGCCGAGGGCTCCCTAATGATGCAAAGCCGTTTGGAGGATGAGAACAAGGCCATGAAAGATGAGCTAGCAGCCTTGAAAAAGAAGAAGCAGCTTTGGTGGTCGGAATCGAGTGTGGAGAAGTGTAGCGTGTTGGTTTTTGGCAGGCTTCTAAATCGTGTACTTAGAAGGCGTGTACGAGAGAGAGTGAGAGTTTTATCTTGACGCTACGCACACACTGGTGGTCGGAATTGAGTGTGGGGAAGTGCAGCGTGTTGCCACCGAAGAGAGCTACGCGCAAACACCTACATTGCAGGTGTACGGCCCGGCTTTGCGAGATCGACCCACAAGCTATATATGGTGATTCGATGAGCATACG
The DNA here is from genome assembly GCF_014529385.1 of Adiantum capillus-veneris. Classification (NCBI taxonomy): domain Eukaryota; kingdom Viridiplantae; phylum Streptophyta; class Polypodiopsida; order Polypodiales; family Pteridaceae; genus Adiantum; species Adiantum capillus-veneris. The sequence goes on from NC_140943.1 coordinate 148,686,022, forward strand.
TTGTCCGTTTTTGCATTCCAGCATATCCACACGTTCGGAATGAGTAGAGCTATACATTAGGCACTTTAGTTTTCAGAATTGTCGACCTGTAAATTTCGACCAGACATCCTACGTGATTTTGCACCGGGTGTTTAGGGTTGGAGTTTTGGTTCATGGACCTTAGGGAGAGCGACCTATTGGTGTTAATAGGATTTCCCTCAAGTTCCGTAGCATTTCAAGAACGTTTGATGGGTATTTGGCTCTTGAAAGCATTGTAGGAAATCTCCTCTTGTGTACTCTTGAAGGCTGTAACTTAGACATTGGGTAGAGACCTCTATAGGAAGTAGTCAATAGTCGGTTGAGTGTAGGTTGACACCCTATGCTTGCTTCCACGCGCCTGTGGGTCGAGCTTCGTCCTTAGCTGAAAAATCTTGTTAGGTGAGTTCTCACTGTGCTGACGTCTGTCGCGGCGTATCCGCCAACACAATGCAATCAATGCATGAGCCTGCGCATCCTTTACATCCCAACGAGCTTGTTCTGCCGTAGGCAAAACAACACTAATAGCAGCAATCCTTGCAGCAAGACCTGCAACATCCTCAACATCGCCTACATCCTCAGAACCAAGACATACATCAATGCCCTGCACAATATTCCATACGCCCTTTAACACAAGAACATGTTGCATCATATAAGCCCACATAGGGTAATTGTCCCCATCCAACCTGTCCTCAACAACAAACATCTTGAACACATCTTTGTTGTTGTCAGCCATGGTAAATGCTGCATCTAATGTGAAAACTGCATCTTGAACACATCTCTGTTGTTGTCAGCCATGGTAAATGCTGCATCTGATGTGAAAACTGCCCGAAAAGAGGAGAAATGAAGCGGGAACAATACGTGCTATATAGCACAAACCGTAGAAGACTGTAAGGCACCCGCTGTGCAGAAAACGGCACTGACAAAAATTCTGCACAAAATGACAAAATTGCCTATGCAGACCTGCCTGTAGTGAGAACGGAGGCCGAAATGAGCCCGAATAAAAAATCTAAGCAGACTAAGCTCTACGAGCTTACCCAAAATTTTTGTCGACCTGCGAACACTCGCCAAAGCTCACAGAAATTGGAGAAAATGAGCAGGCGTGTGCTGGAGCTGCTGAGACTAAGCCCAGGAGGATGCAGCCTGCTCTGATACCAATTGTTGGAATTAGGGTTGCAGAGAAATGCACATAGCTTGGAGAAGATGAAGGAAGCTCAAGGCACACAATAGAGAGTGTGTTACTTAGTGTGCAATGAAAAGATGGATAGCCCTAGAGTGATGGGCATATATATAATGCACGGGGGGAAAAACCTCCTAAAGAGGGAAAAAATGCCCCAGCGGTCCTAGTGTGTTCACACACATCACTACCACACGTAGATGGTAACAAAGATTTTAGTAGAACCTCCTTTTTAACAAGGGCAAAATCTCAAGTCAAAGTAGTGCTCAAAGCCTCATAAAATGCATAGATAGACTTGCAAAAAAAAAGCATAGATAGACTCATGAAAAAATTTGACAGAGTCTCCTTTGTTTGGGGGAGTGAAAACTCAACCCAGATGATGCATAAAATGAATAAAATCAAATCAAAAGAGTGAATTGGACATAAGTTGTCAATTGTCACTGACAAATGATTTCCATATGCGGCGTCAAGCAAAACATCCCATTAGAGATATAACCTATGGTGAGGATATCATAATGGGAACTCCAACAACATGTATCACCGAAGGTTTCTCAACATTCAAGAATACCCTAGCTCATAAAGCCTCATGCAAGACCCTCCAAAAGGTAAACATACACAAAGACTAGTCACAATCTCAGAAAGGGCTCTTCTCGTCTGAGTCTCAGCAAATAGTCAGGAAACTGGCAAAAAATGCCAAGAAATGGCTCCACACGGTGTACAATGGGCAGAGTCGACAACTCAATGTACATAAGTAAGAGACCATGCATAAACATGCGTGAGAAATTGATGCAAATAGTATACAAAATCCCTACGAGGATACTTGCTCTCAAAAAAGCTCAATGGCAATGTGTGTACTAAAAATATGTGAATCTATCAATATATATATATATATATATATATATATATATATATATATATATATATGAGAGAGAGAGAGAGAGAGAGAGAGAGAGAGAGAGAGAGAGAGAGAGGCTTTCATTTCTCTCCAATGCCCCCCCTTGTGTGTGTGTGTGTGTGTGAACCACACCCTAAAGAAATGCTTAATTTTCAGATTCTGCTGAAAAATTTCCAAGCTTGGGTAAATCTCTATGCTCTTGCTATGGATTTTGAGCTCTACACATCAAGAAAAACTTCCTAATTGTCATTGGCAACATTGCCCGACATATCTATGTGCGTGTGGGTTGTCTCAATTTAGCATTGTGAACCTCCAAAGGCCTTCAAAGTTTTCTTGGTCAATTATTCTTGCTAATATCAATGTTGCATTGTAGGTGTGTGTGTGTGTGTGTGTGTGTGTGTGTACAACCACAACGCTCCCAATTTTTTGGAGACACTTGCTCGATTTAGATCCAGAATCTCCTCCAATGCCTGCTTGACTTTGCTTTGCTACCTGACTCTTTCTTCAAAATTCCATGAAAATGCTCTACTGTGCAACATTATTGCTCATTGTTATGAGCTACTGCAAGATTTCAATGCCCAATTTTGCTCTTCATTCCCCACACTGCTTGATTCTCTGCTCTCAAATCTTGATTTTTGCACTGCTCAATGCTCTCTACATATCTGACTCCTTGCAGAGATTCCTTCTCGAGTTGGGAGGCTTGCACACATGGGGGTGGGAAGGGGATGGGCTTGGCTTGGGGTCGAGCACACAAGCTCTAATACCAATTGTGGGGATTGCTATGCACGTGCTCACATGTAGGGAAGAGGGCTCTAGAGCAACACAACTTTGGGGAAACACCACTTTGTAGAAGGAGAGAGTGAGTGAGCTTCTTTCTTTTTTTGTATGTATCAAGAACAAAGGGTTAGTAAATGAGTTAGTGAGGGTAGGGAGAAGAAAGGGTCCAGGGCGACCATGGGCCTTTACCCCAAGAGTGAACACAATGTGTAATAACTTTGCCCGCCCCCCCCCCCCCCCCCCCCCCCCCTCTCTCTCTCTCTCTCTCTCTCTCTCTCTCTCTCTCTCTCTCTCTCTCACACACACACACACACACACATTGTGTAATAAATTTGTTGAAAGAGTGCATGTGCATGGATGCGTGTGTGCACGATGCAGTGCGGGAGAGGGAAGAGGAGAGAAGAGTGTGTCGTGTGTGGGTGGAGCCAACCTCCAAGAAGTGGGTAGTTACTTATTCATATGTATATACAAGAACAAGTGTAGGTTTAAGGGCAGTGGGCGGCCGAACATCAAACATTTGGCCTCAGCCAAAAGCCAAAGGCAGAATGCCTTTACCCTAACAACCTTCCACTTAAAGGAAAATGTGCCAATAAGTGGGTCCTACTAGCTAAACTACTAGTATGTACAAGGAAACACCTGAGAGACCCACTAGCTTGTCAAACAATCTACATGCAGCCATCGGCTCTAGTGATCGGTGCGAGTGTGCATCCATACTAGAGCCTGCATGTAAATCCCCGACAGACAACTTTGTATGGTTTGCATAGCTCCACAATGTGTCATGCTAGTGTCAGTCATCTTACGATTGACAACCCTTGTTGCAACTACTGGGTCGGGCCTTGACACTCGTAGGTCGTACTTGAGATGCCCAAATGCTGACAAAATTTGTGCAAACTTTGGTGTCCTAGCCTCCTCAGTGATATCTGCATGCACTGCATCAAGAGGACTATTCATCACGTATGGATGTGTCATCGTTGACATTGGCATGGCTACATCTCTCTCATACATAGGCAAAACTATGCATCTTGGCATCAACTCATTAGCCTCTATCAAGAGCATATTAAAGAAATCCATGTCTGTCAAGTCTGCCTGTGTCTCTAGGGAGCATCCCTACTCTACCTCTGTCTGCACAGACTTTGACAACACTTGTTGTGTCTCACTAGAGCACTATCACTCTACCTTTGTCTCTATAGAATCTACTATCAAATCTTGCAAAGCTATATGCTCTGTTTCGTGAGCATAGTGAAGCTCACCTACAAAGGAGACATGTCTCGTCTCTCGCTCAACACATGCCAACAACAAAATCGAGACCATGATGTCTTGTACCTTATATACATGCATAGAATATACCTATAAATCACTAGTGATCTGCAATGCATTTGGAAAGATTGCTCTCTAAGTAGTGTCTGACACCCACAATCTAATAACTACCTCACTGGGATCAAGGCCTCTCTTGACTTATGTCAAATGTCGAACCATCAACCAAATGCAGACAACCAAAGCTCCCACTAGAGAAAGTACTGAGCCACTTACAACGTGGTGTGACATGAAAAATTGCATTCTCATCTAGCAACCAACGAGGAGAAGTACGGCCTCTCAAAGACATGTAAGCAAAAGGAATGCTAAAGGTAAACATGACATCATTGCCACTGGCATATGAAGCTACCACTCTAGCATGTGTCAAAACCGTCTCAACATCTCGCATGCATCATTGCCGCTGCCTCATACGTCTAAATCAATGATGTCTAATGTGCGGGGTATGACCACAATGCCAACATTGCATATACCAACAACTACGAGACTGACGTCTCTCATGAGTCATCACTATCGACTATGAACTATCACACATGTTTTCCATATGGATGCTAAGAAACCAAACTATGGAGAGAAATCTTGGGAGAAATTTGGTAGAGTCTCCCCTATAAGTTGAGTAAAAATCCAAACAAAATCTCAATTATAAACCTTTCCAAAATGGCAACAGTGGGAAATCCCTCAACCATTACACAATCATGAAAACCATGACCAATTACATCAAAAGCAATGCTTGCATATGCATAAACCAGCTCTACAATTTGTGAGCGTAAACAACATAACTAAACCAAGTGAGCCAATCAGGGATAAACAACTCAACCGAGCATAAAGCACATAATCATGTATGCAAGTAATCAGCAAACATGGTCAAAATGAATCCCACAAGAAAACTAGCAAAGACTTATAAAACGTGTGATTGCCTGTAATTGTAGCCACTTGAGCATATGCAATTGACAAAACCTGTCAAAGTGGGAGTCATACTTGACCACTAAACCATTAAGAGTAATTGTAGATATGCACAAAACATAGCAAGAATCTTGGAAAAATATGGTAGAGTTTCCCCTGAAAATTGAGTAAAAACTCAAAAATCTCACCAGAACTACATAAAGCATAAGCAGATAGTGCCAGAAGACATATCCACATTTGATATACATAAACCACCAAAAAACTAGAAACTCTCTGGAATGACCCACACAATCATACATGAGCACTACCAAGTGTGTCACATAATCTGCAACCAAACTGCCATGCAATCTGTGAGAAAAAAACATGGAATTTGGCATACTACCTCACCGATTGGAAAACTTATCGACCAAAAACCAAATGCATTGAACAACCAGCCACCTGTGGTTGTAAACGTTGTCCAAAAGTTGTGCTCTCTTGTGGGAAATTTGCTCTGAAACGGTTCCTTGTAGCCACCACTGTGATCTTCGTCATGGCTCTGATACTAGTTGAAAGAGTGTGTGTGCACATATGCATGGAGGAATCCCAATCCTCGAGTGGGTATTTCCGAGTGAACAAGTAACCGAGCGAGTACATAAAATAAAAAAGCCAAGATCAAGACCTCAATAGTTACTCTATAGAGGATAGTGTAGCAAAGTAAATGCAAAACCAAACATAACCCTCCACAAACCTCCATGGGGTTCAACCTGGATGCGATGTATTTTTTGCAACCCCAAAAACATGGTGCGACAACCCCGTGCTTAATATCATATAAGCCATCATTAATGAATCGCATACATCTGCTTGTTTGATTATGTAGAATCCCAAAACATGTCATCTTACATTGACTTTGCAAACCCATTTTTGTCATCGACTTTGTAAACACATTTTTGCCATCGATGAAAGGGTGAGACTGACCAAACTTCTAGCATCCAAGGCAAAAAATGATTGCTTTAATAATCTCCAAGCAAGGACTTCCATACCATGGGCATTGCTCGTCTTTGTCCCTTTAAGATAGACATTGCACTTAACACTCGGAAGCATGGCCATTGCCATGTCTGCCATAGCAGATTCATATAAATAAGCTTGTGGCCATGCTCTGGTCCATAAATGGTTATGTTCCTAATCATTCTTGACTACAGGCTCGCTCAAGATGGGTTGTTGGGGTTCTAAATAGTAGAGCAAAAGGGTGGAGAACTCACCAAAGCTGCCAAGTACACACAAAGAATGAGAGAATTAATTTGAGCTTGAGAGTGGAGCATTTGGGTGCAGTGGGCTAGAAGGGGCTAATCACACCACAAGAGAGTTGATGTCGACGAGATTGTAAAAAAGGCGGAGCGAGGAAACCATATTATGGATGGAACCAAGGGCGGTGCTCGGTGCAGGGAAAGGCGAGTAGAACTCTGTCTTCTTCACAAACGAGAAGGCCTCAATAATTAAGGTCTCCGGCGGATAAGGGGTAGCAAATCTATGAGAGGAGGGTGGAGGAGTTGATGTTGAGGTGGATGAGGAGGCCAAGCTGGAGGATGCAAACGACGGCCATACCAAACGCAGAGTGTTGCATTTTCTTGTGGAGATTTAACTTCACCACATCTACCCGTCCAATTCCTTTACTCCTCTGTCCTTGCAGTGACCACCCTGATATGCTCTTCCTAATGATATTATGATACAAATTTTGATGGTTTAGAAGCCGTACTGACCATGCCCACGATAAACTATTGTTTCAATCCTTTAAGGGCACACATTTAGATGCATCCATAACCCTGTTATCACTAGCTGTTGTATTCTTATAAGGAGTCCAATCCATCTTTAAGAACATAGAATGTAAATTTAAAACCACACGACACACTCAACATACTGCATTTTGTCAATGAAACCGCTGCTTTGGACACCTCTTCTTCACATTTCATAAATTTTCCGACATACTTGTGCATTGAGCATAATAATTTTCATATTAATGTATGATAATCAACATACTCTCTCTCTCTCTCTCTCTCTCTCTCTCTCTCTCTCTCTCTCTCTCTAGTCAAATTTAAAGAGGCAAGAGAAAAAATGGCTCTTCGGACATGTGTGGTTTTCACAAAATTTCCTTGAAAGAAAGATGGGTAACGTAAGTCAAGGTGAGTCATAAGTCAAGGTGAGTTAGTATACATTTCTCTTTGTATGTGGGTGTGAGCTGGAAGGTGAAGGCAATACACGAGAGGATGAACTATGTATCATATCGAGCTCAAAAGGCCATCGCACTCTCTCCACTCTAACGTACACCCGAAGTGGTCCACACCAAATTTTGTGTTGCATCAAATTGTTTAGCACTCTCGCCACTCTGACTTATGCTCGAAGTGGTCCACACCAGATTTTGTGTTGCATCAAATTGTTTAGCTGTCATGTAATGGGCTTGTAGTCTCTCCATTGTTATCACTCACAAGCCTCAAATCAAAAGATGCTGTGGTATTGCTAGTAAGAAGTTGCTGATGCAAAAATGCTGAGAGTCGCAGGAAGCGCGCCATGTTCTCATCCACGTACAAGAGCCCAAACTACACCTTCAATCGCGAGAAGAACTCAAATCCATCTATTATAGGGCCTCCACACGGTGAGTTTTGAAACTCACCCTCACCAAAAGAAGCTAGGTGGAGGGAATATAGGTGGTCGTCGTTCCTTTTGCAAAGCTTTTCCAAAACCACAAAAGTTTGAGTAGTTTGGGATAGTTTGGACGTGATGGGTGGTTGGAAATAGAAATGATACACTTAAATTGGCTTTCCCTTCCTATAAATGGGAGTTCCTTTTGATGCGTGGGATTGCAAAACTCAAAAGGAACGTTCCTTTTTGAAACTCTCCGTATAAGTGACCACGCAAAGACGCCTCGCACATTTCCTCCATTTCTGCTTTTCAAACAACCAACCAGTGCTTCATTAAGTATAATGAGTCATCGTTCGGAGCATTTTGGGTATACTCGGGATGCCCGCAAGGAAGGATTGGAGGTGGGGTGGGGCTTGTAGTTGCTGCAGGTAGAGATGTTGTTGGGACTTTTGAGCAGAGATGCGTATCTTTGCCATACCAAACGCATAGTGAAATTTGTGTATTATTCTATTGGGGGGTGAGCACAGGAGAAGAAGGAGACTGAGGCGAGGTAGCCACCTTCCAAGAGCAGCAAGTAGAATTTGTGTGCATGGGACCTGACGGCTTCTTTATAGATGTTAACCACCGTCCCAGCTAGCTGCCCGAAGGACCGCGCACCGGCGCGCGGTCCTTGCTACAATTATTTCCATCGAAAAAATGTCTCTCAGCTTAATATTGATCTAGTGCATAGTGGTTCCTAAGCTCCTCCAACAACACTTAATGTATATGTCTGCTCTCTCTCTCCTACCTTCTCTTCTCTTCTTCTTCTCCCTCTGTGCGCCCTACCCACCGACACCCCCAACACCCCCTCTCCGCTTGTGCACCCTCCGCGCATCCTCCTTTGCACACCTGTTTGTCCCCTCAGCTCCCCCCTGCTTCTCTACGTCACCGTGCCCCCCCTCCCCCCTGCCCCTTCCTCTGCTTTCCTGCATCACAAACCGCACGAAGCACCAAAGAAACTCACAGCAGTCTCGCTCGAGCTTCCTTCCCAAGCTCCCCATTATCTCTATCTCGCGCCTTCTTGTTGGCTCTTGCTTGCCAAGTCTTTTGCTCAAGATGTCCGAAAGGATTGCGTAGGTGTTGGGTCTTTCCATGCTCTTCTTGGACCAAGCTGCCTCAACTTCATCCAAAGCAGACAGCACAGAACCATGCGCGCGCGAGTGCCAGAGAGAGACACAGAGACGGTGACAGATTCTAATAAAGCAACCCCCCCCAAAAAAAAACCGGATAAAAATATTTGAAAGTATCCAATGATGTGTCAAGTGTCCCCATACACGTGTCAAGTCCATCCTCCCTCCCTTCCTTTTCCATATTACCTCATGGGAGAATCCGGGATTCTCCCTGTTTGACTAGCTTAAACTCAGCCGTTCTCTTTTATAAAATACTACTAATACTTTAAAGATGCCAGATTAGTAGTATCATGTACTCTGCGTATGTAATTCCCCCTCGTCCTTTGTATGCAGGTTGCATCACAAGAAGATATAGAAATTTTCTCATGTAGGAAAACAGAGTCTCTTTATGTGTTTTTCATACAATGAATAACATCATGAGCTTCTGTTGGAGAGGCACCACGTACCTAGCTAGGTATGCTGTGCCTCCCTCACAGAAGCTCATGATGTTGAGGTAAGTCACAATGTGGGAATTATTGTGAGAATTTGTCCAAAACCTCCTGTGCATGCCCATCCTCCTCAAACTGCACATGCACCTCTTGCCCCTTCTTTTTGCCATCCTCCTCAGCTTTTATAGAGGCTACACTTCCCCCAAGCCCTAGGTCTTCCTCCTCATAACACAGACACACAGACACACACACACACACACACACACACACACACACACACACACACACACACACACAGGGCCATAAAACCCTCTTGCAAACTATTCAAGCTATACTCAACCACCTTAACTTACATTGCGTGTAGCTATGCCATAATTTACAACTTCATGATCACGGGAACACACACACACACACACACACACACACACACACACACACACACACACAGAACCTACTATGTAGTCTCACACACACACACACACACACACAGAGAGAGAGAGAGAGAGAGAGAGAGAGAGAGAGAGAGAGAGAGAGAGAGAGAGAGAGAGAGAGAGAGAGAGAGAGAGAGAGAGAGAGAGAGAGAGACGTGGGTTAGCATGCAAACAAGCGTCATTTGCAACTGAGAGAAAGGGTTAAAGGTCATCCACTCAACAATGCTACTATTTTTTGAGCTCTTTGAATCTGCTCTGGTTCGTTTTGTAATTTCTTTTAAAAAAAAAAAACGTTGGCACATATTGGCATACTCTTAAACAAATTCAATGCATAGGAATATTCTCCTTCCCTTTTCCCACCTTCTTCCATTCCCCCTCATCCCTTGCTTCCTCCCACTTCTCCTACTCTTGTTGTTGTACAGGCTCCATGTCTTTCCTGTCGCACAATCTTGCAAGGGATTTTGTGGCACAAAATCCTTGCTATTGGGGGGGGAGAGAGAGAGACAGAGAGAGAGAAAGAGAAATGCGTTAATTGCATCAATTGTAGTGATGAACACACATGCAAGCGAGCGAGCGAGCAAGAGCAAGAGAGAGATAGATCATCTCCAACGTAATTAGATGTATAGCGAGGCATCAAGATGGGCAATAGTGATTGCCTACGGAAAGAACAATTAACATGCACACCCTGCAGTTGCACAATGAGAGAGAGAGAGAGAGAGAGAGAGAGAGAGAGAGAGAGAGAGAGAGAGAGAGAAACTATACGGCACCTGTTTGTCTTGCTTACCTTGCATTGACCTTGCTCCTTTGGAGTGATAAAGGCCTCATCAATAGATTCACACTTTTAAGGATTTGTTTAAAATCGTGGCGACATACTATGTCGTTTTCAATTTCAAAAATGCCAGGTGAGGGCAAGCACAAAAGGAGAAATTCCGTTCCAAAATAGAGAAAAATAGTGTAAAAAATGGAAAAAATAACATAATGCTTTGAAATTTCCTCTTGGCAAGTTCAAGAAAAGGAAATTTGTATGTTTGGGAAAATGGTATTTTTTTATCACTCCATTGGACCGCACGACTGCTATTGGACCGCCGGTCCTTGCTGTAAATTTCCCGGTTTTCTTAAAGGCAAGTTCAAAACCTAACGATTAAAAAACATTGGACCCGTGTGCAATTTTGTCAATTTTTGGAAAAAAATTTCCCAACATTGTTGATAGTGGACCGCACACTGGCATGTGGTCCTTGGTGTAGGAGGTGATGCCGTAAAATACAACCCATAAGCACGCTAGAGCACCCACAGATTTCAGAGACCCACATTAACGATGCCATTGTCATGCATTTTGTACAACTTCCCCATCTCTCTCCTCTTTCCCTCCTCGTCCTACGGCCTATGTTGTGCTGCTTGGCGAGCACAAGAGGTAGTAGGCAGCCCTCTTTCCACATGAAATTCCTCTCCCCTCTAGTTTGCATTGCAGGGATCCAACCCCAATTATCCCACCATTCCAAAGCGTCGGAACTCTCACCCAAAGCCAGTTGTGCACCCAACTCTCACCCCACCATTGCAAGGCCTTCCTTGAGCCCTTCAATGAAGCATGTCACCCACTCTTAGTCACCCAACTACACACACTCTCCCATCATGCTACCTGCCAATATCACCACCCAACTGGCTCATATTTGTTGCCACCTCTCGATTCTAGCACTTGCTACTATAAAATAACTTATACACAAAAAATTTGCTTTGCTAGAAATGAGCCTCGCAAATCCATTTGACAATAAAAAAATGTCTACTTGAGGTTTGCAATCAGACTATGCATTCTTGCCATGGTTGTCATCATTGATGACAATTTATTTGAATTTTATACATATTTACTCCATGCTTTCATGAGTCTATTTGAACCCATTCCGGTATTTCAAAATTGTAGTAGTGTCTATTGTATCCCTAGGACCTTAGGCATTTGGCCTCAAAGATGGTTGTAATCCCCTCGCTTTATATACATATTTACTCCATGCTTTCATGAGTCTATTTGAACCCATCCCGGTATTTCAAATTTGTAGTAGTGTCTATTGTATCCCTAGGACCTTAGGCATTTGGCCTCAAAGATGGTTGTAATCCACTCGCTTTATATTGCAACCCCATGTTGCAGACCTTCCTTTATGGGCGGTCCATCCATGCCATTACACTTGGTCCTATAACCGCATGGGCTACATGTGATGCCAATAATCTAGGCCCACTGCCATTGTCTCCCATTTTCCTAGTGAGGGGCCCATCTTGCATACCCCACCGTGGACCCCACCTACTTGTGATCTCTCATTCACAATCCATGCCTCACCAACCCGTTGACCCTGGTCTCCCTTAACACATGTAGACCAATTCTTTATGTGTATTCGCACACCGCAAAAATCTACTAAAAATACACACACTTAGGCCCATGTCACACTAGGACATGCAGCCACACCACTTTTTTGAATGTGGTCAGTCAAATGTAGTCACACTGGGTCATTACTTAGACAATGCCTACATTTTTCAATGAATTGCCTATAGCCAAGTGGTAGAGCGTCTGTGTTTCATGCTAACGAGTAGAGTTCAAGACTTGTAGTCTTCTTTTGTGCACTCACTTTTTGCAGTTGGTGGCTTCACTTACAAGTTGACCGGCCTTTCTTGCTTGGGTTTTAGTTTGCTCGAGAAATCTCGCTCGGGCTATGGTAAGACTCATATGCATGTGTGTGCGATGCGGTGCAAGAGGGGAAAGAGAAGAGAAGAGTGCGCCGTGTGTGGGTGAATCCAGCCTCCAAGAAGTGGGGAGATATTTATTCATATGTAAAAACAATAATAAGGATAAGTATATGGGTAGTGGCACAATGCCTTTACCCCAACATTTGTCCCCCTTTTTATCTCTCTCTCTCTCTCTCTCTCTCTCTCTCTCATATTCATATTCCTTAGGTGTTAGGTGTGATATTAAATGAGAGAGAATCATCTAACAAATTAACTCTTTTCTTCAAGAGTATAGCCATTAAGAGGACTTATCAAGTAGGACCCCCTTGTTCATTTGAAATGCAAATTTACAAAGAATTTGGAGAGATCCCTCACCATGAAAACACAGAAGGAAATAGGTTCCCATGTGCATTTCTAAAAATAGAGGGAATTGCCTATATTTTATAAGCATGCCCCTTGAAAGCCCGTGGCATTTTGGATGACATTGAGTGGGCTCTTCCTCATTGATGGAGGCTTCCATTAAACCTTGAGTGGGCTCTTCCTCTTTGATGGAGGCTTCCATTAAACCTTGAGTGGGATCTTCCTCTTCTATAAAGGCTTTTGTTAGACCTTGAGATGAAGCTTGCTTCTAAGAGCGTAGAAGAACAACTTGCTCACATTATAGTTGGAAGAAGATACGGGGAGGATTCTCAATGATTGTACTCTCTCTCTCTCTCTCTCTCTCTCTCTCTCTCTCTCTTTGCGTTCATGAAGCACCAAGCCTCCTGTCCGCACAGTTGCTTCAAGCCACCCTATATTTTGGCTCCTAACCCCTTGCTGAATAGATTTTGTAGTGGGTAGTCGTTCATCTTGTCTTATGTTTGCTTAGCACTACCATCAAAGATTTAAGGGAGAGACGATTGCTAGTGGTTGAGGAGGGCCCCTAGATAGGTCCTCAAGTAGATATCCTGAGGAAGAAAGAGCAGGAGCAGTGAACAAGAGAGGAGGGACGAGGGTGGACACGGAGGAAGAAGGGAGTTTGAGGGAATCTAAGAGAGTAATGATTTTTTTAAAAGCCTTCCAGTAGGTATCTAGTAGGTCACCATGATCTTTTTTAATTGTAAACTAGACAAATGAGGAACATGAGGGAAATTTGAGGGTGTTTAACATTAAGGGATTGGAGTTGTGGCCGTTTCTTTTATTGGTTTAGAAATATAAGCACTGAAATAGCGTCTCTCTCTCTCTCTCTCTCTCTCTCTCTCTTCCCCCCCCTCTCTCTCCATATACATACATACATATAAATATATATTTACATATCGTGACACAATTGTCAATGCTTTAGTTATGGAAGCTTAATAAGGATCCAATAAGTAGAAGACAAAAAGTTGAAGGGGGTATAAAAACTAGTGGGCATTCAAACTACTTAGAAGAGGATGAGGAGAAATGATGGGAAATAGATACCTTCGCCACATACTTGGTATGTTACTCCTCCCACATCTTGCATCTTGGGTTTCTCATGTTGAATTGCACCCATGGTCATCCACCAGCTCAAGGTTGCTTCAGCCCACCCCAGATTTTGTCCCTTAACCCCTTGCTAAACAGATTTTGTAGTGGGTAGTTGTTCATCTTGCATGATGTTTGCTTAGCCCTACCATCATGGGGCGGTGCATAGAGATTTAAGCGAGAGCTAGTTGCTGGTGGTTGAGAAGGGCCACTAGTTAGGTCCTGAAGTGGATAGCCTAAGGAAGAAAGAGGAGGAGCAGTGACAAAAGAGGAGGGATGAGGGTGGACACAGAGGCATTGGATGAGGAGGAATAAGCAATCTAAGAGAGTAATGATTTTATTTTGAAGCCTCCTAATAGGTATCTAGTAGGTCACCATGATTTTTGTTGATTGTAAACTAGACAAATAAGGAACATGAGGGGAAATTTGAGGGTGTTTAACATTAAGGGATTGGAGTTGTGGTCGCTTTTTTTGTTGGTGTTTTTAAAAGCTTTACTCATGTGAATGGAAAGAAGATTGTGCTTATACAGTTCTGATGTCCCTATTCATGGTGCATAAGTAGGGCTATCCATGATTAATGTGTGTGTGTGTGTGTGTGTGTGTGTGTGTGTGTATGTGTTGGAGTATTAATCTATATACCTTATACGCAACTTGAACCATACGATTTAGAAAGAGGATTGACAAAGATGAATAAAAGTGAGTACAAACATATTTTACTTAAACATACGTACATTTGAAGTTGAATTTTGACGTTCTTATTACATCTAAGAAGTAAAAAATGAAGTAGCAGCAGTAGAAGTTTTCTGGCAAAAACTCGGTCGAACAACACTTGAATTCACAGATTAAAGAAGACGAAATCCTTACATGCAACCATCATGCAAACAGAAAGTTCATTAGCATTTTTGTTAGTCATGGAATGCAGGTATAGAAGAGACCCGACACATGTCATCCATGTCCCTCTTATCCATACATTTAAAACTGTTCAATGATGACTAAAAATTCTGTCTCTAGCCATGTATACGGTGGCAGTTAAGAGTCTAAACTCATAATATGTGTTTGACAATAAATTCTCTGCAACTTAATTTGCTGGATAAGAACAATAAAGCTTTTCTAGAGCATATTTCTTAAGAGGGTAGGAAAAGAATGTATCCTTCAAGTAAATTTAAAAAACCATACTAGCGTAGTTTTTAGCATAGAGTAAAAAAGAATTTAGATATTTTCTCTCATGGTATTGGAAAATAAAAATAAACATGAGTAGCCAACACAAAGAGAAGTTCATTTAGAGCTATGTTCCCGGGTTACGTACTTAGAAATTGTGAAATCCAATTCCAAAAAAAGGCTCGAGTCAATTTAATTCTTTTAGGAACAACAAAAGAACCAGATAATGACATATAGATAACATCATCCACCTGAGAGGAGGATGACGAGACTATAGTGATAGCCAAAGTGCCATCCATCTTGCAAAGAACTCAGCCTTTCATTCAAGGACAAAGCACATTGAGGTGCGATATCACTTCATACACACTCTTTTGGAAGAGGGAAAACTAAAGCTAGGAAAGGTGCATACAAGTGAAAATCCTCCAGACATGTTTACAAAGGTGGTCAACAAGGAGAAGTTGAGTTGTTTCTCATCTTCAATCGGCATTCAAGGATAAGAAGCCAGGATGGAAAGCAGTCACAGGTTTGGTTTGGAGATCAGTCTCCAAGTGGGAGATTGTTAAGTATGGAGCCTGATTTACCCCTTGTAATTTTTTGTATAAAAAACGCACATTTGTAAGGGCCCCGATATGAGGAGAAGCCATCGTGCGTGAAGAAAAAAACACTAGCCGGAAATAAAAATCACTCGTCGGAAACCAAAATTTTCACGGCCACCGGAATATTCCTTTTCGTCGGAATCTATGGCCGAATGGCGATCGAAAAGTGGTCGAGAAAAGACCGATCGGTTGGCCGGTAGTCAATGGTCGGTGGCCGGTGGTCGGAGGTCAATGGCCGGTGGCCGAATTCAAAAGTGGACTTGTCTTTTCAAGGGCAGCCACACATGGGCGGATTGGAGACCCCCAATTTGGACTTATTTACACAAGGGCGGCTACACATGGCTGCCTCTCATGAGAAAGGGCAGCCCTTTTGGCCTATAAAAGGAGGCCTCTTCTACACAACAAAATGGAGTGTGAAGCATTGTGGTGCATTGTGAAGTTGGTGTGAGGTGGTGAGAGTGAAGTAAGGCGGGAGCTCTATTAAGGGTATAATCCCTTTGTAACCTACTTCTTCTTTGAAGTACTAAAGCCATTGAGTGACTGCTTTCCCGTGGATGTAGCCCACATTGGGTGAACCACGTATATCATGTGCTCTCTCTCTCTCTCTCTCTCTACCCTACTCTATAATCTCGTGTGAGAAAATATGTCTCTCTGCATTAAGTAAACTACTCAAATATCTATTTAGCTACGTCCTATTTCCTAACAAAAATGCCAATCGTGGCAGCGCAGTTTAAGTAAAGAATTTAATTAAATCATCCTCAAAGAAGGAATAGTTCCTTGATTTTTACTCTCTCCTTTTATCGTCCGTATGGATGATAAAGGCTAGTGTACGCACCATTTAGGATTAACACCCAATGAACAATAGAAGAAAACTGGAAGTAACCTTGTTTTCAGTTAAAAAACTAGGTTTTTAACGAAACTTAAAATTAATTTTATCAACCCCGATTGTAAATGATGGGAAACTACTTAGAAGAACATGAGGAGAAATGACGGGAAATAACACCTTCAACACATACTTGTTATGTTACTCCTCCAACATCATCGCACCTTGGGTTTCTCATGTTGAATTGTACCCACGATTGTCCACTGGCTCTTGATTGCTTCAGTGCATTGGTTGAGGAGGGCCACTGGACAGGTTCTCAAGCAGATACCTTGAGGAAGAAAGAGGAGGAGCAGTGACACAAGAGGAGGGATGAGGGTGGATATAGGGACATTAAATGAGGAGGAAGAAGGGAGTTTGGGGAATTTTAAGAGGGTAATGATTGTTTTAAAAAGGATTCCAGTAGGTATATAGTAGGTCACCACGATTTCTCTCTCTCTCTCTCTCTCTCTCTCTCTCTCTCTCTCCCCACATACATACATACGTATATATATACATTAAATGAGGAGGAAGAAGGGAGTTTGGGGGATTTTAAGAGGGTAATGATTGTTTTAAAAAGGCTTCCAGTAAGTATATAGTAGGTCACCACGATTTCTCTCTCTCTCTCTCTCTCTCCCCACATACATACATACGTATATATATACATATACATACTTATATATATCTTGACACAATTGCTAGTGCTTTAGTTATGGAAGCTTAATAAGGATCCAATAAGTAGAAGGGGAGAAAGTGGAGGGGGTAGAAAAAACTTGAAATCAGTGGTGGGCATTCAAACTACTTAAAAGAAGATGAGGAGAAATGATGGGAAATAGACACCAACACATACTTGGCATGTTACTCCTTCCACACGCTCGCATCTTGGGCTTCTCATGTTGAATTGCACCCACGGTCATTCATCAACTCTTCCATTTCCTCATCTTTCTCTACCAATCCATTGCTCTACAACCCTCTAGTCTATGCTCGATTGCATCGCATTTGCACCTCCCCATACTGCACATAAATTTCCAAGCTTGCCAACAAGTTGCACAACTGACCTATGGTGCATAAGGGTATTGCACACAAATAGATATTAACAGAGAAGGTGGGAAGAGGATATGGGAGGGGGTGTTGACAAATAGGAGAGAAACAAAGGGTTTGGTTGGGGGAGGGAGAATCTTTGAACTTTGTTTTAATATTATTTAAAAGATGAGCGAGTAGAAGTAGGAGTAGGAGTATTACCAAGTCATGTATGCAACCTTGGGGACCAATTCTAGAATATTGACTAAGATTCGATACTGCGCCTTATGTATACCATATGGCTATGGTAATTTTAGCATCAAACCTAGAAAAAATGAAGAACACTCAACATATCGTCTTGTATGCAACCTTGGGGATGCCATTGTGTGTTAGGGGTATTTTGGGCCTAGTATGAGAATGAGTTCTTAAGACCTCTTGGGAAATGGAGAGTCATAAGAATAGGGAAATTCAAGGGACTTTGTGGTTGGAAAATCATAGGACTTTGGGTCTTTTATATGTAAAATCACTTTTGTATTTCATTCTTGGTAATTGAATAGTGGAAGTTGGTTATGAATTTGAGCTTATCTTTCTCTTTCTTTCTCTTTACGTGCTTTGACTATGGAGATCTATCTGTAGTGTATCCTGTTGGGCGTAGTGGCTATGGAGGGTGGTGTCTGAGGATCACCATGGTGTGCAAGTGCACACACACACACACACACACACACACACACAGAGAGAGAGAGAGAGAGAGAGAGAGAGAGAGAGAACTTTCCACAAAAATAACTACACTATTCATTGATTAAAAGACTACATATATAAAATTGCTTTGCCATGTAAACTCCAGTAGAACCTGAGCTACAAACTAGACCCAGGCTTGAATACCCAACAACCCCCCCCTCAAGCCCAAGCCATTGACAATGGACTCAAGACAGACCATGGTAGAGTCCAATCACCTAAAAAATATAGAAGAAACCCTCCCCCCCCCCCCGACAACAACATAGGTGTGTGTGTGCACTTCCCTTAGACAACTATCAGCGTGAGACAACCGGAACTCAGAACCAAACATAAAAATGGGAGGTCTTACCACTTACGTACATGATAGTGTCTATAACCCTTTACAAAATTTTGAATGCATGGCAATAACTGAAAATTGAAAGGCTTTTCATAAGAAATATTTGATTGTTTTTTACAATAGACAAAATATGACAAATCAATGACACTAAACTGGCAAAAATAGTTTGTGAAAACTTATACTGCAATCTTGAAGCATATCTTCATGTGTAGCATTTGTTGATGTACCAAGTGCTTGAAGCAAACGGAAGAGTCTTCACTAGCTTCATTGCTAGCTTCAATTGGTCAAAAATACCTTGATTTGATCTGCATATGTGGATTGACCATCTTCTTGTAACTACTTCGTCTATGATGTTGCCAAGTATTGTCAATGTCGACTATCCAAACTGTGCTTGTATCACCTCTTGGCAAACCCTTTGTAATCGATGAAGACAATTTTTGCAACTTGTGAGAGTTTCTTTTCAACAAGACTTGCTGTGGACAACATTTTAATATACCGTCAAAAACTTTGCTTTGCTACACCGTCAATAGGCTTGACAGTATTTTGATATGCCATCGAGCAACCTCACTAGCAACTGCATTTAAACAACGTATTGGAACGATGTTGATGACCACCATTGCGTAGGGTTTTGAGTTGCACCAAAAGACCACCCTTTTGCTAACTATAAGTGGTTGATATTATCCCCACCACCGTCGCCAAGGACTTATTGAGAGAATGTGAGTGGGAAGATCCCCTTGGTTGAAGGCCAAAAGACCAAAATTTAAATTGAGTGTGAAACACGTGAGGTGAAAAAAACATACGATGGCAAGCTGTGTATCGCAGACAGCGCTGCTGTTGATTTTCTTTTGTGTAGCCTGTAGAGGCCGAACTAGAGGGTCGTTGAGTGTTGAAGATTGTATTTTAGACCATGATGAACCTTTTGATGTTGGTTATGACCATGTCTATGCAAGTTGATGAAGTGTATGTCTCCTCGGCAAGTGGCCGCTCTCGCGAAGCTTATTGAGCACAAGTCCTTGAGGCTCTGATACTAGTTGTTGGGCGCAGTGGCTATTGAGGGTGGCGTATGAGGAGATCACCATGGCGTGCAAGTGCAAAGAACAGAGAGAGGGCAACGAGAGAGAGAGAGAGAGAGAGAGAGAGAGAGAGAGAGAGAGAGAGAGAGAGAGAGAGAGAGAGAGAGAGAGAGAGAGAGAGAGAGAGCTTTTGACAAAAATAACCTCACTATTCATTGACTAAAAGACTACGTATATAAAATTGCTTTGCCATGCAAACTCCAGTAGAACCTGAGCTACAAACTAGACCCGGGCTTGAATACCCAACAACCCCTCCCTGAAGCCCAAACCACTGAGACAACTAGAACTCAAAATTGGATCTTACCACTTATATACGTGGCAGCGTCTATAACCCTTTAGAAAATTTTGAATGCATGGCAATAACTGACAATTGAAAGGCTTTTGATAATAAATATTTAATTATTTTTGACAATAGAAAAAAGATGACAAATCTATGACACTAAACTAACAAAAATAGTTTGTGAAAACTTGTACTGCAATCTCGAAGCATATCTTCATGTGTAGCATTTGTTGATGTACCGAGTGCTTGAAGCAAATGGTTGGAAGAGTCTTCACTAGTAGCTTCATTGCTAGCTTCAATTGGTCAAAAATACCTTGATTTGATCTGAATATGTGAATTGACCATCTTCTTGTGACTACTTCGTCTATGATGTTGCCAAGTATTGTTGATGTCGACTATCCAAACTGTGCTCGTATCACCTCTTAGCAAACCCTTTGTAATAGATGAAGCCAATTTTTGCAGCTTTTGAGGGGTTTCTTTTTGACAAGACTTGCTGTCGACAATGTTTTAATATACTGTCAAAAACTTTGCTTTGCTACACCGTCAATAGGCTTGACATCATTTTTATATGCCATCGAACAACCTCACTGGCAACTGCACTTAAACAACGTATTGAAACGCTATTGATGACCACCACTACGTAGGGTTTTGAGTTGCACCAAAAGACCACCCTTTTGCTAACTAAAAGTGGTTGATATTACCCCCACCACCGTTACCAAGGACTTTTTGAGAGAACATGAGTGGGAAGATCCTCTTGGTTGAAGGCCAGAAGACCAAAATTTAAATTGAGTGTGAAACGGGTGAGGTGAAAATACATACGCTGGCGAGTTCTATATCGCAGACAGTGCTACTGTCGATTTGCTTCTGTGTAGCTTGTAGAGGTCAAACTGGAGGGTCATTCAGTGTCGAAGGTTGTACTTCAGACCATGTCGAACCTTTTGATGTTTGTTATGACAATGCCTACTCAGGTTGATGAAGCGTCTATCTGCTCGACAAGTGGCCGATCTGGCAAAGCTTATCGAGCACAAGCCCTCGAGGCTCTGATACCAATTGTTGGGTGCAATGGCTATGAAGGGGTGGCGTCTAAGGATCACCATGGCATGCAAGTGTAGAGAACAAAGAGAGTTTAACTCATATGAGAGAGAGAGAGAGAGAGAGAGAGAGAGAGAGAGAGAGAGCTTTCAACAAAGATAACCTCACTATTCATTGATTAAAAGACTAGATATATAAAATTGCTTTGCCATGCAAACTCCAGTAGAACCTAAGCTATAAACTAGACCCGGGCTTGAATACCCAACACATCCTTCTACACTGAGAATCCTATGGATTTCTATTTGACAGAGTAAACTAAGAATGAGTTTTAAAATTTCTAGGGAAGTTTTTATTTGATTTGTAGCAAATCTATTTTTCTTGATCTCGACCATACTCCATTTTTTTTTCAAAATCTTGGCCAATTTTTTTTTTTTTTGGGTTTGGGCCAAAGTCCTAATCAAGAATTGTGCCCTTACCAATTCTTCCTAATTTATGTAAACATATGCAAACACTACAATATACACATTTGCACATCATATCACTTGCACAAGTAGTATTCAACATCATAATACACATCACTTGCACAAGTAATATTCAACATCATAATACACATCAAAAGTTTTCTCATTTTAGTCATATGGATTGTCTCTTGATGTGCATAATAGTCCATACACATGTTATAAAGACATGTACTTAAAACATTCTCTTTCTCGATACAAAGTTGAAGAGTTATTCACTCTTACAAAATTAAAGGAAACTCATTCTTACATTAAAGCAAAGGAACACATCACTTGTGTATATGCGCGGTATTCTTAATCATAAGGATCTTGCTTGCTCTAATACCATATGTGAGAACTTGTCACAAAGACAAAGAACTTGTCTAATACCATATGTGAGAACTTGTCACAAAGACAAAGAACTCCCTTAGCTCCTAGAGAAAGTGAGAGAGAAAAGGTGAAAAATGAGCATAGTGTGTGTAACTCTCTACCCAACCTTAGCTTATCTAAGAAAAGCGTTTGCCATTCTAGAACAATCCATGAGACCTTGCCCTTAAAACTCCAGTGGAGAATCCTCCGTTACCCCTCGGCATTCCTGTCCTACATTTATAACTCTTCCTTCTTTTAAGCTCTCCAAGCATAGACAAGATTCTTAGCTACTTGCTGCAATCCATGGCTAATCTTGGTGCCTTCATTCTTGACATGGGATGTGGCTCAAAACTTTTCATTTTCCTCCTTGAATCAAATATAGATAAGATTTTTTGTGGTATACAGTGATGTGAATTAAGCCCCAAGTTAAAGCAAGCATTCAAAGTTTGATCAAATTTTCCTTGAACCTTTTTGCACAAATGAGATCAACAACTTTGTTGACAAGTTGAGATTATTCAAATATGTGTGCCTAGACTTAATAACTTGGCAATGTGAACTCTCATAGCTAAAAAATTTCACGATCCACTTCATGTTAATCTCTCACTCTTGTTATCTATCTTGATTTAAACCATCATGAGCTTAAATCGAAGGCACTTTCTTCCTTTATGGTTTTTTAATCTTTGGTAGTTTAGTTTTCAGACCTTAGTCTCTTGCAAAGAAGTTTAAACATCCAATAAGAACATGAAGAGTCAACATGAGCATCCCACTACCCAAGAGTAGTCCATAAAGCATGAACGTGTATTCTTCCATGACTTGCTTTATTTAAGCAGCTAACCTATTGTTTGCATGGTATAAGTGAGAGTTTTTCTATCACATGATTGTGTATGCCAAAACTAGGAATCATAGGGTTTCAACCCTCTAAGCTTGGTATTAACTCATTGAAAAAAGTGTTGGCATTACCTTTAGTTAATCCAATTTCATGTCTTACAAGTTCAATAAACTTCATGCTTCTCTTAATGGTGCACTCTTACTTCCCATGCTCTAGGATTATGGAATAGCTTTTCTCTCTCTCTCTCTCTCTCTCTCTCTCTCTCTCTCTCAACCCACATGCCAACAAGCTTGTATATTATAATGGAAGAATGAAAAGAGGTGAAACAAATGAAAAATGTAAACGAGAAAATTAAAATGTGTCCAAAGAAGTGGCTCAAAAACTACTACCAAGACACAATGTAAAGTAAATCTACATGCTAGTGACGTGTGTATATGTGGTATAGTGTCCTATTATTCCTTGGAAGGAAGGGAGAGTTTCCATGGCATGAGTTGTTAAGGCCTTGAGCCAATTCCATGGGTTACTGAAGGTCACCTTGGTAGGCTAGTAAACTCTTAGATAACACCTTGTGGATAACAAGTAAACAAGAGTCATAGCTTGCGATTCCTTGTAGTGGATGTCATTGTCATGAAATTCTGCTTAAACTTTTCCATGAACTTTTATGTAAGTCACTCCACAGGTTAGGTCTAAGCGTTAGTAGTTCTTCCAAGTAACAATATACATTTGCTTTTAGTGGACAATAATAAAAAGAAAGCTCCCAACATCTAAGGATTCTATTGCTTTCACCACTTTGATTGTCTTGCAAACTATTTATCTTTCCTTATGCTCTCCTAACTATGATGTTAGAGTTTTAAGAGTATTTTATTTTGGATTTTCCTAATTATACTGAACCCCAATCCCCATACAAAGATTACATATCCACTTTCATGGGTAGATGTTACAAACATAACTCTTCAAATGGTGTAGACCTAAAAGGGTGACTACCATCATTTGTATCTTAAACAAAATTCTATAGATGATTGAGCTAGTCCTCTACCACAAGTGAAATGTCGTCTTATCCATTCTCAATATGCAGAATTGTAAGAGTTGGTTCTCTCATGTGCTCATGTTGCTTTTATTTTGCCTTACCCACTTTTCCACTAGTGTTTGCTTTACCAAGTTGTGTTTCAACTAGTGTAGATAGTCTTTTCTTTTGCATGTTCAAAAATTCATGAGTGATTTGGAGAAACATTTGGTAAGCTTCAAGCTTTTCTTTTTCTAGCTTAGGATCTGAGCAATATTTTCATTTATTTTCCATGTCTTTTCTAGATTGTCATCTTTGTTGATAGGCTTCTAATGAGGCACTTATAGGCTCAAACATTTTTTCTATTAAGATAGAACCCCCCTTATGGTCAGTGGATTCCTCCTGCTTGTCTTGAGCAATTAATTTATTTGGCCCATTTGTCAATCAATTTTTTACGCTTCTTGGCTAATGCATATTGTTTCTTTTTCTCCATGGTGTTTTGTTTGTCAGCTTCTCCTATGTTGAGATGATTGTTTCCCCTCAAACTTTTGAAATTTTCTTGCCCTTTGAGATAAGGTCTAAAAAATTTGTAAAAAATGCATTGAAATAAAATTGCTATAAAGTGCTTTTATAGCTCAAAGCTAGGCTTTCATGATGAGGTAATAGTCACTTGACTAGCATTCAATGTAGTTGCACTAGGTGGCTTGACTTTTCACATGGGTGAGAGGTCATGGTTATTGGGGATAAAGGCCATTAGGCCAATACCATCACAAACTAACAACTGTTGTTGGGGATAAAGGCCATTAGGCCAATACCATCACATGCTAGCCGCTCTACTAACCCTTATTGTTCTATATAATCAATAAGAAAGAATGAGATTAGGGTTAGTGGAGCGGTTAGCCTGTGATGGTATTGGCCTAATGGCCTTTATCCCCAACAACATTGGTTAGCCTGTGGTGGTATTGGCCTAATGGCCTTTATCCCCAAAAATGGTCATATGATAGCATGTATGGCTCATACATGAAGGGACCAAATATATAGAGTAGGTTTGTGTCGGTCAAGCTAGGTTTACCATTACAAATACACCCTTAAACCTAGATTCATCCTAGGTATGCTTGATACATCATGGCTAGTTCTCAATGATGGATTCATTAGCTCATGGTTCACAAGAGAATTCTTTTAATAAATTACACGAGTTTGCATTTGGATACATCAAGACATAGTTCTACATAGATTCATCATGCTTGGATCACACTTGGATTCATTCATACAAGGCTCTGTAGAGGGTAGGTCTTTGTCTATAGGGCTCATGGGTCATCCTTCACGTGTCATTCCTCCTCATTATTCTTCATGTGATGATCATCGATCATGTGTTGAAGTTTAGTGTACTCCTAATGTGTGTTCATCATGAGAAAGGTCTTACCACTTAAAGTGGCAGTGTCTTATTCTCGTGCTTGCAATTGTAAAGTCATTGTGTTATCTCAAGAGTGTAGTTCATTATTATGTACAAAAGTCATTCGCTTGTGCAAAAATTTGAAGCTAGTGCAAGTGTCTTGGACGGTCTTACCAATGAGAGGCTCTCTCTTTTGGCAATGTCTAGCCTGGTTCAAAGGATGAAGCATGAGTGCCAGCACAAAATTAATTGATATAAGAGATGTTCCCCCTTGAATAAGGAGTATTGATGAAGCACTAGGCTCTATGCAACCTTTTTTAAGTGTGAACATTGGTCAAAATACCTTTTTTAAGAGATGTTCCCCCTTGAATAAGGAGTATTGATGAAGCACTAGGCTCTATGCAACCTTTTTTAAGTGTGAACATTGGTCAAAATACCTTTAAAAAAAAATTGTACTCAAGTTAAATTAATTAAAACAAATTAATATTTTTTTTCGACACTATCTGTAGAGGGAAGCTAAGTGTGGTGAGCTGAAACCTTTTGTAGAGCCTTCTAATCTTCACAAGTTGGGATTAGCACAGGTTGTGTGACGTAATGTAGCTCCAGCCAACGATGATGGTGGCTTGATGAAGATATGCATAGAAGAAAATTCAAGCTTGCAATGGTGGCCGATTGGTGTGATTGGAAGCAGGCCTTTGTAGGTTATGTGGGTAGCCAAGAACTCACATATAGGCAGATTGAAATTTGTTGTATGAATTGAATGAGCTAACCAAGCAATTTGGGTAGCAACCTGCAAATTAGGTGAAATTGGAGGATGGCAAGCTCCAAGAAATAGTTGATGTAATGGAGGGGTGCAATGTGATGCAAGGAAGCTTTAAAATGTTAAAAGCATGGACTAAAAAGCGTGTGCTGAGATGTAGAAGTTCCAAAAAGGGCAGCCAAGTATAGGGTTTGTCTATAGCAGAAGTTAATAACTTAGAAAACTAGGCTGAGAAGTGATTGAATGGAGCAACTAAGAGCATAAGGTGTTGTATCCTAGAGCTTTCCAAGCTCTATGATTTGGTTGAGGGTTTGTTCGTTGCCAACTAAGAGCTATACGCACTTCTCCAAGCGGGTGTGGGGAATGTCCATGTTGGCTGTAGCCACTTTTAGAAGTTTGACTATTGAGCTCCAAATTTGGTTTGGCCCAAGTGGAATGCTCAAGACTCCTTCAAGTGTTTGAAGGTAAATCAAGAAAAGGGGTTTCTTCGATATTAAATCCACAAGGATAGCAGCCTCATGTGCATGCGCATGACTCCTTCAAGTATTTGAAGCAAAATCAAGCAAAGGGATTCCTTTCATATCAAATTTTCAAGGGCAATGGCCTCATCATGTGCATACTCAAGAATAGATCTAATTAGCAAGAAATTAGAACTACGAACCCTAAATGCAATGCAAGGAGTTATGAATCAATTAAGTGGTTGGGAGAGAGAGAAAAACCACTTCATCTAGCTTTAATGTATCTATGATTAATTACTAGATCTATCACTTTGTTTGATACCACACGATAAGACTTAGTGTACTAGGGTGAATTTACTAGGTCTATCACTTGCTCTGATACCACATTATAAGACCTAATGTGGTAGGGTAGAATGTGGTTAAGCTTAGGAGATATATATTATTAATTGGGATTTCTAAGGTTCCCAAGAAATTTGAGGCACTTGTGCAGCCATTGTGGAGAAGGAAAGACTAGAGGATAATTACAAGCCTAAGTGTCGTATGAGAGGTTTGATAAATTTTCTAGTGATGAGAGTAAATAGATATTTAAAGAAATAGATGCACATCATGCATAGATCATGTAAATCCCCATAAAAACTATTTTTTGATGAATGAAGAGTATAGGTTCAATTTTGGTATTCATGTGTACTAAGTCCTCTCTCTCTCTCTCTCTCTCTCTCTATTGTGCTTAGATGGATCTTCTTAATTGTTTAGATGACCTTTCAAGCAAGGAACAACTTTTTTAGCATTCTAAATCTCACTCTACCTAAACACCCCAATACCGATCTTATAGTGGAATTAGCTACGGGTAGGAAGTTAGATTTTACTTCAAAGGGTGACTTGAATTTTGCTTTGGATGGTCAAAGACTTCAGCTCATTTTAGAGTCTTACCCATAGGAGTCTATGATGGAACTTTAGGGATGGATTGGCTTAAGGTGAATGATGCTTACTTACATTGTGAACATGCTTCATTGAATTTATAAATAAACACAATTCTAGGGCCATTGATACTAAGAAGTAGAGATACCCTAAACTTAAGCTTGCAAAATTTCACCAAGTTACTAAAAATCTATAAGAATAATGAGATGGTTTACAATGTGAAGCTTAATCCGGCAGAGAAGAAGTTGGAAACACCAAAACTAGAGTGACTTACCAAATTTGATGACATGTATCTAGGAAACCTTTAGAGTTACCACCTAAGCATGAAGTTGATCATGAAATTGAGCTTATTTTAGGAGCTTAACCAGTTTCTTGTAGACCATACAAGATGTTTGTATCAAAATCTACATAACTCAAATAGCAACTCAATCAACTTCTTGACCAAAGTTTTGTTTAACCTAGTGTTCTTTGGTGGAGTACTTTTGCTCTTTTTTATTAGAAGAAGGATGGTATTGACTATCCTAGATTACATCAAGTAACAATAAAGAATAAGTATTTAATATCGAAGATAGGTAAGCTACTTGATCATATGGAGCCTCTGTTTTCATAAAAATTGATCTAAAATCTGGCTCTTATCTAAACCAAATCAAGGAGGAAGATATACCAAAGATAAAATTCAATACTCAATTTGGGCATTATGAACTTATAGATTTGTCCTTTGGATGTACAAATGCTCTAGCAACTTTCAACCGACTTATGATCAACTTACTTAGAAAACATCTTGATGATTTTATTATTATCTTCTTTGATGATATTTTAATTTTCTCAAAGACTAAGGAAGAACATGAGCTTCATCATGTGTGAAAAGTACTTGAACTTCTATAACATAATCAGCTTTATGCTAAGCATAGCAAGTGTACCTTTTATACTGACAGAGTATAATATTTGAGATTCATTATTTCTAAGGATGGTGTCTCTACCGACCCAAGTAAGATTAAAGCTATCGTAACTTTTCCTACACCCAAATCTATCAAGAAGTATGTGGATTTCTTGGATTGATAGGATGACATCATAATTTAATTTAGGTTATGCTAAAATAGTGTCATTATTGATCAACAGACTAAAGAAAACTAAATTTTGACTTGAAATTATCATGTCCACGCTAGCTTTGAGAAACTCAAAGAAGCTTTGCTAAATGTGCCTATTTTACGACCTCCAAGTTTCACATAGACATTCACTGTCCTCACAGATGCAAGCAAATAAGCAACTGACGGTTTTTTGTCTCAAGAAGGAAGGCCAATAGATTATAAACTACACATTCACGAGTTGAAATACTCTACTCATAATTTGTAATGTTTAGTTACTATACAACTTTTAAGATATGATGACATTATCTTCTTGGAAGATGATTTAAGCTACATACATACCATAAAAGCCTAAAGTAAAAACACTCAACCTGATCTTAATATGAGATAATGAAGATAGATAGAATTTTTATGTGAACGTAATTTTGAAATTGAATATGAACGAGAAAGGGAAAACTTAGTAGCCAATGCTTTAAGTGAAAAAAGTACAATAGTGACAAAATGTAACCTCTACTACCTCTTTGATTGATTTTATCCACGAGTATATGTTTCAAGACTCATTTTTCAAGAGAATTCAATATTTATTAGGCATACATAATCAAATAGAGAAGTAGGAATGAGATGATGATCTCCTCTGCTCTCAAAGGAAGCATAGGAAGAAAATCTACCACTACTAGGAGGCAAAACAAAGAGGAAAAAAGAGAAAAACATTGACCCAAACAGAGCCTCAATATCCTTTCTGAAACCTTCCAAAGCCCAAAAAAATCACTCAACACATTATAGGCCTTTCCTACAACTATAAGGGTAAATTTTTATTGACCCTCTGAGACCCGTAAGCATAAAAAACTGGATTTTAGACTCTAACCTTCAAGCGAGGACCCCACCCGATCAATATAAAGTATGGGGTATCTTTGATAAATCTCCAATCCTATTTTCATAAATTGAGAATGAATCAATGGACATTACCCTTGCTACAATTTTAACTTTAGGCATGAGCCACTAGTAAAGAGTTGGTCTCATCTTCCATTGTGGATAGTAAGGGAAAACATAACCCAACAATTTTGTTCTACTTCCTAACTCTGCATAGACACAAATAGGTTTGTGAGTCTCAGCGTTGCATATCCTCAAACAAGAGTCACTGTCTGTTGAAATTCACTATAGCCTACAATGTCATACATCTACACAAAAGTCAACCTGGAAAATGCATACTCTATGATAGCTATTATTGACGCTTTTTACTCCATAGCTTTTAGAGGCATAGCCATGGAGGTTCACTAATCCCTAATAACATTGCCTAAGCTAGCAAAAAGAAATTTTATTGGGCCAGCTCTGACGTACTCATGTTTACAGTGACAATGGTGTACCTTGGACGTCATCTCACTCCTTGATAACTGCCACTTGATATCGGTGCTAGTAAGTAGAGAGTCTAAGAGAAACCATACCAGAAAGTTCAGTAAACATTCTTTTCTAGTCAATCAGTCGTCCCAAGCATTTCTTTTCTAATTTACATCAAATGTTGTGTTTCCAAGGATACAGCCTATGCTTTGACTAGTGCTTTTCTTAAGATGGATTTTTCAATTGATTCTCTAGGATAATGTATGAAATGTATGCATAACTTGAATGAAATTACTAACATGTGCAACCCCTGTATTAGATGCGCTCTCATAAGCCTTAGGTAATATTCTGTATTTAGTTCCTTACTTTTCTTGCTAGCTTTAGCATGAATACCTAACTTATAGATTTCTATGAATTAAATAAGATCTCTAATAGTAACCATAGGTAGATATAGCTAAGATATATCTACCATAATTATCCCAGAATTTACTAAAATAAACTTGTAATTTTTATATCTATCCAATTTATATAAAAAAAAGACAATTTGGCTGAAACTAATTAACATAATTAGGGTTTCAAGGTTCTCTTAAGTATTGCTAGTTATTTTAATAGAAAATTTCTAGATAGAAACTATTGGTATTTTTAAAGCTATTTTTAAAATTTTAAGCCTAATTTTATCATTATACTAGCTAAAAATAGACAAAATTAAAAGGTATTACTAATGGCTTCAAAAAGATTAAAAGGTATTCTTAGTTCAAAGATTCCCTCAACAACAACAAGAGTGATGTGTGAATCTATAGCCCGTAAGCACGGGCAATGATGAAGCACGTAGATCTGCAACAATGTTAGCTATAAAAGACGGATGCAACATTTAGAGAGAGAGAGAGAGAGAGAGAGAGAGAGAGAGAGAGAGGATACTTTGAAGAGAAGAAAACCCTAAAGGGAAAATAAAGGAGAAGAGAAACACCTATTTATATGGACACAAAAGGTCTTTTGACTTTCTATCTTCATGCGTCTTTTGACTTTCCATCTTCATGTGTCTTTTGACTTTCCACCTTCACATGTCTGTTGACTTTGCACTTTCATCTATCTTTTCATTTCCTAAACTCACCCTTCACTTATGCACTTAATATGTTTTGAAAGAATTTTTAATTTTCTGAGATTGGGGAGACGTAATAGCTAAAAATTAGCCAAAATTAATAATAGAAAAATTTAAAATTATTACAAAAAGTACAAAACTTCATAAGATCAAAATCTACCTTTGTTTATAAGGGTTTTTATTCTAAAAGTCAAATGAATAAGTAATGTCATTTTTTATATCTTAGGAAGTTTAAATTAACTAAAACAAAAACAAAAAGTGAAAACTCGAGTAGCATAATGATATTGGTTTCCTTCTCAATATTCTAAAAGTTTAGAAAAATTAAATTCAACTTAATATAGTTGCTTGTCTATTTTAATAGACCAAAGATTAGGTGTATGGCTAAAAATTGATAATATAGATCTCTTAATCATGCAATAGAGAATCCAATTCTAGCTTTAATTTTCTTAATTAGGCTATAGTTTAGATAATTTTCACTAAGAAAAATTAATCTTGTCAATACTTTTTCTAATATGAGTATGTATAATACTTAATCAATTAATTAACGATGCTTTACGCTTAACAAAAGCATAATCACCATTCCTAATTACTCAATTAAGCTTAATCATTAATAATATACCTAGCATGATTAGCATAATCATTCTTGTTTAGACAAATAAGGTAAGTAATTAATAGGAATTCTACCATAGAGAAAGACCTTGCATAATTGCATAGAGATTTTAGAGAAAGACTTGGCATACTTGCATAGAGATTTTAGAAAAAAATTATATCATAATAACGCTTAATAATCTCATAAAGCCACTTTAGTTTTTGATCTCCTAAATGGCTTGTGGATGTTTACTCAAGAAGAAACATCTCAAGTGCAATAGAGTATTTCCAACACAACTTGTAAATATGCAAGAATTCAATGCCTATTTATAGCGTTTGTCAAGCCCCTTGTGCCTGGTATAAGTTGCCCCTCGCTACAAAAGTAAGACCCTAGCTTGGTAGCTCACTCTAATATGCTAATTTAGGCCTAGTGAGGTCATGGAGGCCACTCAATGCTTCTACACTACCCAGTTGGTCAAGTTCTAAGTCTTGCAAGCCTTGCATTAGCTTTCATGCTTCATCTGAGAGCTACATTGTCCCTAATGTGAGTCCATGTGCGACACATTTGATTTCTTATCAATTTCAACCAATAGAATTATATATTTCAACCCTTATATTTTTCAAAAGATCTATAAAAGTCTACGATTCTAGTAAAATCTCAATTTAGAGTTCAAGGGTTTAGGTTTGTCCAATTTTAGAGTACAATTTTTTTCTGTAAAGTAAGGCTCAATTTAAGATTCATAAAATATCATCTCACCCAATTTGGAGTTTTCTTTTAGCCATTTATAATAAAAGAATGCTAACTTTAGTAGAAAAGAAAGTGGGTACCTTACAACCTCTCCAACTTAGAAATTGAGATGTCCTCATCTCAAGAGTAGGCTGGGATGGTTTTTGACGAGTGTTGCTCCTTCTTCACAAGTATCATATTCAATTGGGTATTCCTTTCATGAAACAAGGTATTGTTGAATATATCTATTTTTGAGCTTCTTCTCTGTATTGCTCCTGGTGTAGCCCTACCCTAATCTCTATTGGTCTAACCCTAACCCTAGCACCATGGTGAGCTTAAGGATTCATCCATAGCCTAGCTCACACTAACGGCACTTAGGGTAGAGTACCCAGTTCTAACAAGTGGTACCAGAGCTTCAGAATTGATTAGTATCTTCTAATCACCATCAAGATCCTCTCTCTCTCTCTCTCTAATCACTAATATCATTGATTAGGCTTGGGCACGCTCTTGACAATACCATGAGCCACTGACCTTCTTAATTAATTGATTTGTGATTAGTGACACCTAATAATTGTGTGTAGGCATGCCATTTTTCATTTCTTATTGTCTTCATTTTAGCCTACTTTGTTGCATAATAGTGCCCATCTGAGAGAGAGAGAGAGAGAGAGAGAGAGAGAGAGAGAGAGAGAGAGAGAGAGAGAGAGAGAGAGAGAGAGAGAGAGAGAGAGAGAGAGAGAGAGTATCTTTGTGGTGGGAGCCACGTTTTACAAAAGTAAAAGGTTTCAATTATATATTTCAATTTTTGCATGTGGTTTTGTGTATATTCGTGAACCAACGATTTGGAACTACTCGGATCTATTCAGCATCATTTGTTGCATTCTCACTCGATGTCATCATTCACAATCATTTTCCTCATCATGTCCACATGCAACCTAATTGTGCGTGCACTAAACTACTCAAGAGTGGCCATATCAATTTGGCACAATAGCAACAAGGCTGCCCAACAACAAAAAAGATGATATTGATCAATTGACAGTCTGTTTGTGTTGTGCGTACTTCATCAAAGTGTTTGTCTTATTGACTACCCTCATTGGCATCAATTTTAATTCAAGTTGTTGGCTTCAATAGTGCCATTTTCTTAGTAGAGCCCACACAACCTCGCATGTATTCACTATCATGTTGTGCCGCTGCAAACAAGCCTCAGGAACTGCCTAGAGCTCGTGCTTGCCATCCATTGGCCCGCACAATTTGCCCCTTGTTGCACTGCTGCATTCTTGCACTGTCAACCGCGTGCCATTAACTTCATCTAACCAACTTACTCAATCAATGTTCAAAATGGGCTTAATTAAATTACAAGCCTTAAAGACTATTTCCACAAAGTTCTTTGAGTACTCCTCTATTCACAAAACGAGCACCACATTTGCAATGTTTGAACTATCTTTCACATATGGTGATGATATATTATTATTATTATCCATGTAAAGGGACTAGACTCTACTATGACTAAATGTGGCAAGACCTTCCATACAAGATGCACACACATGATAAGGACAACACATGATATGTATGTGTAGTTTTTATCATTGGACAAGGAGTTTGTATCCTCAACACAAAAGACTGACGAAGAAGATCAACATGAAGACATGAAGAAGAAAGGAAAAAACATGAGCGACATGAAGATCAAGACAAAGATCAACAATGAAGGAGACACCATCAAAAACCTATAAACCCATTACACGAATGATGTAACATGCTAGGTCATTAGAAAGCCTATCTTAAGTCTCACTTGTGAACCATAGCGATGAATACAAAAGAGATCTGCTATACGAAAAATTATGAGGCATTGAACCATGATGATGAATCATATTGAACCATCATGTTGAATTAGGGTAGTTGAATCCTACAAACCTAGGAGTATTTTATGATAGAAACATACCTTTGTATTTTGCCCCAAGCTTGGCTTAATGCGCCGATTGTTAGGGTAAGCCCACACTTGTAGCACCATGTGGAAAAGAGTCCTAAACACCTAAGAAGGATAGAAGATGGCATGGTCCAATAGGGGAAAAGGTGCAATCTATCTAGCCAATGAACGTAAAGGATTAAGCCTACTTAAGAGGGCACTGGCATGTGTTATTGCCTCAAACTCTTGTGTGAAATGTGAAAGTTTGAGAATCAGACTTGAGATTATATACTCTTTGAATTGTTCAAAACAGGTCTCATGCTTATCTTGCCAAAGGATTCTTATATTCTTCTTTACAAGATCACTCAGTGGTGCTGTTTTGAGAGCATAGTCCTTTACAAAGTCCTATATTATCATGTGATTACTAAAACCCTTTGACTTTGCTTTGAGAGGTAGGTAGTGGCCATTCCACAATATCTATTATTCTCTCAAGATTAATTGATACCCCTTCATGTGAAATGACAAAGCTTAAATAAGTGACTTTATGACTGAAAATTATGCACTTACTGCTTTTTGCAAAAAGTTTACGTTGGCATAGAATCTCTTATACTCTTTGAATAGGAGCTTTATGCTTTTTTTTTTGGTTTGATTTGGAGTAGACCAAGATATCATCAAAGAATACTATGACAAAGTAGTCTAATAACTCTCAAAATTTAACTTGCATCAAGCGATTAAAAGTTGCAAGAGCATTTGTAAGACCAAAGGCCACGAATGTGAATTTGTAGTGGCCATAACGAGTGTTAAATGCAGCCTTGGGAATATCAATCTCTTGAATCATATTTGATGAAAGCAAGAGCAAAGATCAATCTTTGTGAACATCTTGGCTCCATGTGGATGATCAAGCATCTCATCTATATGAAAAATAGGATAGTTATTCTTCATTGTTACTTGGTTAATACCTCCATAATCAATGCATAGGCAAAACAATCCATCTTTCTTCTTTTCAAAAAGAAGAGGTGCACCCCAAGGAGATGTACTAGGTCTAATGAATCCTTGCTCAGTTCAATAAGCTATTGAACTTGCTCCTTGCTCTATTGCTTCTAGGAGTGACATTTTGTAGGGCCTTTTTAATATTGGTTCACACCTAGGAATGCTCTTCATCTCATGATCCACTTCTCTAGGTAATGGAAGCTCTTCAAGAAAAACAACAAAATATTCTTATAGCCACATTGGTTCAAGTCAAAAGATTGCTCATCTACCTTGTTGGATTTGACTACACAAATTTATTATCCTTTACAAAAAAGATCTTTGAAAAGACAATTTGCTTTGATTAAATGAGCCTTTGGTTGTCCGTTCATTCCTTGAATTGATACTTTGTGGCCTTGGTTGTCGATGAATGATATGCTTCCTTGTGCATGATGGCTAGTTAACCAATCCATTCTTAGAATTCCATCGTAAATATCTACTGGAAGAGTTCAAAAGGTAATTGAAGTAGTATAGATCCCTAACTCAAATTATATTTTATCCACAAAGAGTTGAGATATGACTTCCCTCTTGTTTGCTAATTTTGCCCTCATTTTTCTTTCCAGATGATAATTAAGCCTTAAACTCCTTAACATCCCGAGAAATTATTTTCCTTGGTGATTTGTAGGTGCTTGAACAACAACATACTATTGATGTGCCTTGAGGTTGTTGGTAGCAACATGAATAATTGCTCTTTCCTCTTGCTCTTCTCCCAAGGTTGGTTCCCCTATGGTAGCATGAAGCAGAAGCTCTGCCATGTCTTCATCCTCGTCCACCATGTCTTCTACCACATTTCATCTGCTTTCCTCTTCTTGGATATTGGGTATTTGTAGCTAAAGACCCCCTCAAACAAGCGTTTCCAAAATGTCCTAGCTCATTGCATTTAAATAATAAGAGATTAAAATTTGGATTTCCAATTGCTTGAGCTACAACTACATTTGACGTCAATAGGGTGGGTTAGTTGACCTTTGATTCTAGTTCAAGGTGTAAACATTTGAGCAGCATAGCACCTAAGGGTTACATATTTTGAGTACTACTCTTCTAAAGTAAGATGATACTGGCATAGATTGAAAAAATCATTCATCTTAAGAGACTTGTGAGAAGGTGGAAGATATCATTTACATTGATCTTAATGTCTTCTTAGATTTGGTTGCCTTGTGCCACACCATTATCCTTGCAGTGTTGCTTTCACCGATAAGGTTGAACATGCCTAACATAGCTTTATTCTTAGTGGAAGTTTTAGCATGTAAAATAATCATCCATTGCTTTAAGCCATACTTTGGCATCATGTTCAACTTGAGTTCCTTCCCCTTTGAAAGAGGGTGGTCAAAATTGTTTAAGAAGAAGTTTCTTCTCTTGAAGAAACTCTTTTCTTGAAGATATGTATACATCTCTTCTCTTGAAGAGATGTATAGATTGTATCCTATATAACACAAACTAGCATAGCCTTATCTACTTAATTAATTTCTTGACCTACTTAAGACAGAATTTCAAACAACATTGCAAACAAAGAGATTAATGAATTGATCTTTTCATTCATATGTATAATTATTTACATGAGTTTCCTTACAAAGCTGATTTCATACACAATCGAATTGTCCCATGATTCCTTTACATTGAGTCTATAAAATATTGGGGATTCTGCTATAAGATCAATAGATACAATACCTTGTGATCCTTGAAAACTAGAAGATAGACATGGGGGTCTAATTCTATCACTAGGAATGATTCTAATGATTTGATCATAAATCCTTTAGCTGTGAGAGACTTCTTTGCCAGCAACTCTGATAGTTGCATTAGTTCTTTTGTACCAATGAAGAAGTAGACTTTAATGAACTTCAACTCTTCAGCCCAATGAAGCTTCTTCAAATTATTTTCCATGCACCCTAGTCGATCAGCTTTGATGTGGTAGACGTCATCAGATGGTATCCAATCAATCTTCAATCCTCTTTGAATCCTTGAGGTAGGTGGTACAAATTACTTGTCAAGAATCTTCATCACCATCTTTCAAAAAACATATTCTGGTGTGATTAACAAGTAGCCTCATACATGACAGAGAATATCACAAACTTTTGGTAAGCCATCTTCCTGCAATGGGAAATCCAAACTATAAGTCTATGTATCATATAAACAACAGCGAAGAGGAACCACAGAGAAGAGTAGGTGAGGAGCAACGATCCTTTCAACGCTCAACACATTTGAGAAGAGACATTTAGAGAGAGCTAAGAGACAATTTCATGACATTTAGATAGAAAAAGAAAATTGAAGGTTCATACATATTTCATTGATGCTAGCAGGCATAGTAAGCTACCAAGATCACACACAAAAGCTAGTTGAGGAAATGGGCATGATACGGTTACAAAAATTGACGATAACTACAATGACAAATGGGAGGTAGAAATGGACCATTATAGCAAGCACATACACCAAGAGAGAAAACCAAATCACAAAAAAAAGTTCAAATGTTGAGAAAAGGAATCAAATCATCATAAATCCAAATACAGTGAATGGTCCAATGATCTGAAAATTGCATTTTCCATATTCAAAGCTAGTAAAAAGGATGATCCAAATGGCCATATAAAAGCCTTTGAACAATATGCTGATCTAAAGGACATCGATGAAGATGAATAGGCTGAAGATGAACATGCAAAGTACTTTCCACAAACCTTGAAGGATGTAGTGAGGACATGATAGTACCATTATCGAGCATGTAAGCTCTGAACTTATAGTAAGCTGGAGAATTGAATAAAATCAAGTAGGGTAGGATATTTCTTAGGAATTATGTGGAGAAAATTAAGGAGTTGACCATATATAGTTAAATGAGCCACCATAAAAAATACATATGCATGCATGGTTTTCGAGTGGACTCAAAAGCAAGAAGTTAAGAGAGCAGGTGGTACCAACACCAAATAAAAAGTTTAATTATCTAGTGCAAAGAGCTCTAAAGTTAGAGAAACAACCTAAGAAAGAGAAGGGCCACAAAAGAAAGGAGAGTTTCAACTCTACTGAATCATCCCTAGAATTATCTAGTACCATCTCTAGCTCTTCAAATAGTGATTCAGAGGACACGTCCAAGAGTAGGAAGAAGGGATCCTAGACTAAAAGGATTGAGGTGCTATCTAAGTAGATATGTGAGATATCTAAGACCAAACTTTCAGTAGAAAAAATTGAGACTTAGGGTACAAAATGCGAGTCAAAGGAGCATAGGTTTGATGAATGTTGCCAATGCACTTATTGCAAAGCTTTTGGGCACCTATGGAGCAATTGAAAAATAAGAATGCATCATTTAAAGGAAGGAAAATATATTTTCATGATAGCTCTAAAAAATCCAGCCAAGTAAAAGAGGATACCAAAAAACCTAGACAGTGGAGCCAATAGCAACAATATGGTTGGAAGAGCATGCTATAGTTTTTTTTGGTAGAGCCAACTTTAGCACGTGCAATTTTAATTTCAATACACATGATTTTCCAAAATATGGGAATTTGCTATGCAATGTCCAAATAATATGAAAGCTAAATTGGCCAATGGAAAGGTGGTAGAATCAGTTCCAATGCGTGTGATCAATAGGAGTGCTAGACTTGTCATTGAAGAATTACTAGATGAGCCATCTGGTCAAACAAAGCAAAACAAAGGGACTCAAAAGTGAAAGAAACAAAGAGCTATTTGGATAGGAAGGAAATGCCAAAGAAGCGGATGAGTGGTAGGATTAGAGGGTATTAATAGCTCACATCACTTAAAATTTGGAGAAGCGGATACTAGAAAGGCTCTATAGAATGTTTAAATGCCAAAACCATTCAAAGGTTTTTTCCTAAAATGTTAGAAGCTTTAAAGAAGGAAACTCCACCTGTGGAATTTGTGAGGTGATAAACCAGACCTAGAGACAAAAAATATTCAACAGAGCAACAATCTAAATCTCCATAAATGGATCCATCAGCTACGAGATGTAGGTACTCATGTTTTGTGTGAGTCTATGTACTATGGAGTCCACTAGAAGCTCGAAAAAGTATGTAGAAGTAGGCCTCTAAGAGCTCTCTCTAAAAGTGAAAAGTGAAAATGAGCCTATTTTTGACATACTTAGTGTATACATACATAAACCTTCTAGATCAAATTCTCATACCTCTCAGTTAGTCCCATAAGTCACAAAAATATACTTTCAAAAATTACATCATTTGGACTCCATTACACAGTTTTCAGAAACATTGCAGAATCAGGTACTGTACACCTAATTTGTACTTTCCGTCTTTGTCATCAAAATTGAATGAGATTTGATATGCTCATATGTCATCTTTTCTTGATCACCAATTTATTTTTTATTTCTTTGTCTGAGTTTTGTTTCCTATTTATTTGTTAATTTTGACCTTTTTATTAAGAAAACTAAAGAAACATCACAAATCCAAACTAAAAAAATGGAAATCCAAGCCAAAGATTAACAAAAGCACACTTGAATATTAGATCTAGCCATATTTTTATGGATTTTCCCATGTTGGTTGCTTTTTGGCCAAAAACCAAACAAAAAAAGCAAAAAATTATAATTTTTTGGACTTTTATGGGGATATTTACACTATATACATACGCCTAGGGATTGTTATTTTGCATTTTGCCCCACCTATAGACTTAGAAGGGAATATTAAGCTGATTTGGTAGGAAAATCACACATTAATTAACACATCTTGTCAATGAGCCACTATAGTGGCTCATGCCAATTTTTAGTAATTTGAGGATAACTTTTGCAAATGAACACAAAACTTCTTGAGCATGCATTTTAGATACATAGAAACCATTGTGGGATAAAATTCAATCAAAAACTTAAAAATATAAACTTTGTTTTTTTTTAAAATTTGTATTTTCTAATGTAAAACTGTATTTCTTAACCTAGTTTGGATGGTTTCAAATGTCGTTAGATTTTTCTCCAAAAAATGTAGAAGGTTCAAAGACTCATCACATACATGTTTATGTATTTTTGAGAGGATTTTGAGGCTGCTTAAAAATACATTGACCTATTTTTTTGGAGGAAATAGTAACGTTTTGTGTGTTTGGATTGATTAGTCCTTAAAGATGGTAACAGATTGGAAACTCCTATTACTAGCTTCCTGAAATCTTTCCAGCACTTTCAACACAATTTAAATTCATTAAATAAAAATAAATTTAAAAAATGATTGATTGAACAATCATAACACACAAAGAGGGCAACATAATATAAGAAACAAAACACAAGACTTATAGGGAGAGAACCTTTGAAAGGACAAGGAAGATTGTGAAACGTGCCGTGAATTTTTCAAGAGTCAAGGAGAGCTAATCAAAATAATTAGTATTGATATGATTAGTGCTTTTAAAAGGACCATAATATTGTGGTACTAGCTTGACAACATGATTGGTCTCTACGCTCTTAGGACGTCTCTTTTGAATTTGAAGCATCACAAAATATTCCTCTTTGAGCTTAAAAATATAGATACCTTCAAAGGTGCCAAGTGTCTTCACTTGGCATGAGCTATCCATAGTAAGTCCTTGAAATCATTTTCCTCCCAATAGTAAACTTCTAGTCGTGGGTTATCAATCTAGATACACTTCACTAGCTTTATGTCTACTTGATCACAATTTTATAACTCAAGCATTGCTGATCCTT
This sequence comes from Adiantum capillus-veneris, assembly GCF_014529385.1. Taxonomy (NCBI): domain Eukaryota; kingdom Viridiplantae; phylum Streptophyta; class Polypodiopsida; order Polypodiales; family Pteridaceae; genus Adiantum; species Adiantum capillus-veneris. Next base: position 148,726,626 of record NC_140943.1, read on the forward strand.
TTTATTGGTCATGTCTAGAATTACTATATCAACTTCTAGTCCCCATTTATCTACGGTGTCAGGATTTTCAATTTTTAAACATTCACTTCCGTTTTTATTCATGTAGAATTTTTTCTACATATTGGCGCTAATCTCCTCCTCAAACTCAATACCATGGTCGTCAACTTGAACTATGTACTCCTCATTAGGATCTTGATAAACCTCAGACCCATGAGTATTAGTCTTATAAAAGGTTAAGATATGCTTAAACCATAGCAATGTTCCAACACCTAAGGAAGTAGAATACAATTCAAAATAAGTGTCAGACACTTTCTTTAACTATGGTCTCTAGTAGACCCCTTGGTTGGCCACTCTCTTTAGTCAAAACTCTCCTCTCAATTTCTTTGTTGAATCCTTGATTCATAAGAACTTGATTTGATCTAAATTACATAAATATGTATGATGCTCAAAGGAGTCAATACATGACCACTTGATTCAATACCAACCAGATACGTTTGTCAAAAAACACCTTTCTTGTGTTTTCTCCAAGTTTTGATCCCGATTTCACCAAGTCATGTAAACCAAACAATTTGCTAGTCAGTCTATCAGCTAACTAATCCTAGGAAGAGCTTCCAATTGCTTGTTCTTATGTTGTCACCCCACTTCAAGATCTATAAAAAATTACAAGAAGTTCAAGGAATGATTGTAAACAATTTTAAATCCCAAACCAAAAACAACTAAAGGACCAATTTGAAACCTTCAATTTTTGAAAACTCAGTTTCTAGCAGCAAACAGAGTCCAAATGACTTCAAAATTTTCAATTTATTTTTGGAATAGATGCTTTACCCTTAGTAACCAAATTTTTTTAAAATTTCACTATGGGGAGTATAAGAAAATAAGCATGATTATCTATTGGTCCAAAATTACAAGACTTTTCACTTTTGAGGATGCTCGCTGGTCAAGGATATGGCTAAGGAGTTTCAAATCAATTTTAAAAAATTGGTCAAATTTTGTACAAATTTTACTAGTTTTAGCAGTTTTCCATTTCTAATACTAAACAACTATCAATTTCAATCAAAACCATTCCAAGTCACTTGAAATTTGACACATGGGTTCTTTTCTTACCAAATATCAAAGTCTTTGTAATAAGTGCAATTATTATCTCTTGACCTAAAATGAAGTTTTTCCCATTTTTTTCACCCTCACTAGTTGCACACACTATAAATTTGCACTCGGCAAGTTTAACAAGGTTTGGACCAATTTTTAAGTTTCTAGCCCACTTTTTGGAATTGCTATTAGATTTCAAAGAAAAGTTGGCATGAATGGAACTCAATAGCTTCAAATGTCCCCAACTTTGGAACATATGCTCAATACAAAATATTTCAACATGTGGTATGCTCAATTGATCCAGATTTTTTGATTTTGAAAACCTAGATAATAAGCGCAATTATTATCATAGTGCCTAGATTTGAATCTTTCTAACTTTTTGACGATTTTCACAACTATTATAAGGTTTTTAAAGTTTATCAACAAGTTTGGATTTGTTTTGAAGTACTTACCATCATTTATTGATTGACCAAAGACAAAAGAAGATATGACATTACTTTTTTACTCAAATGAGGTAAAAAATTCATGAGCCTTCACAAAATTTCTTATACTATACCTTGGTAAGCTAAAACCTTGATCTAAATCTCAATTTCAGATCCTATATAATAATCACGATTCTTACCTTTTGGCCTAAAATTAAACTTTTTTGCAAGTTTCATGCTGGTGGATAGGTCTTTTACATTGTATTTCAACCACTTTTGGCTAGAAAAAGTCAAATTAGCATGTAGATATTACACATGAGATAGTAATCTCTATTTTTGCAAACCCATGAAAATTTTATCCAATGCAAGTTTCAACTTACCACAATGATCTTATAGCTTTCATAAGATCAATTTTTGACATGAACCACTGTTTGGTCACTTTTAGTGCTTACCTCTTAGAAGTCCATAACCTAAAACTCTTAAAATCATAGAAACACCTCAATAATGATCCTTCAAAGTGTGAGATAGGCATAAATTTCACCTTGGTGACTACTTAATCTATGTTTAATGAAAACACAACATGAATATTGGAAAGTGTCCACATTAAGTTTTTTTTTGTTTTTTATAAATTGAATGTCAACTTTCAAACTCTCACATAGTCCAACTCATCGCTCACTCAAAAAAATCCTAATCTAATCTTACAAGGTTCTCGACAACTATACTTACTCCCAAGTCACCTCTAAATACTTGAAGATGACACTTCTCAACTATGCAACTTTTAAAAGATGATGTTTTTCTCAAAGTAAACCTAGAGGAAGTAGTGAGCAATGCTATCCAAGTACTGAGGTTTTGCCTAGTTTAGGTCACTTCGACCTCAAAAATGACACCAAATATTGGTGGACTTCCAAGCCTTACTCTACCTTATTGCACAAAGAACTATGAACATCATTGGGTAGAAGCATGAATAGGTGGACTTAATACCTATACCTATGACAAATTGCTACCATGCTTTGTGGTTAGATATTATCAGATCATATAAACTCTAATCTTATAGCTCAAACTAAAGATCCCCAACCAATGTTTATATTTTGAGGCTACTATTTACCAATTTGTATCACTGGTTACCAACTTTGATAACTAGAAGCTTGCTACTAGGCGGTAGCTACGAGACCAAAAAATAGGTAGCTAGTGTACCACCTATTTATAAATTTATCCCATTGTCAATTTGTGGGATGTAGCTGGCATGACTAGTGCGTGGAGGCCTTGAGAGAAGGGGGGGTCACTACAACTAAAAAAATACTTCATTGATTCAACAATAAGGATTATTTTTTCAATATTTTCTTACATTTTTATATACAAAAGGGTATTGAAAAAATGTTCTTGGAAAAAAAATTACTGATTGAATTGAAAAAGGGTCCCTTTAATTGGTGAAAAATTCATAGCTAAGGGGTTTTAAAAATAGTCCATGATATATAGGGTTTATATATAGTGATCACCCCCTTTTCCCTTCCACTAAGATCTAGAGCTCCAATCCTTACGAAACTTATAAGACAAGTAAATATGGTATGGACACACATGCCTAGGATCTCAAATTCGTAACCACTTGCAAAAAAAGTGGTTATTATTAGTAGGCCTGTTTTGACATAGTCAATTTTGATCCAGATTGCACTTGGGAGCCTAAATGATAAAATTATAAAGAGGATTGGTGAAAAAAATTCATAGAACCATCACAAGAATATTACATTGTTACGTAGAGCTTTCACTTATAGATGCATAGAAGAAAATGACACTCCAAATAGATTATCCATGAGAGAATTATAAGTATCAAAATGTAGAGTTACACAATGCTGAGAGACAATTTCATGTCATTCATTATTAAAAGACTTTAAGACTTTTTACAAAAATTGGCTTCTATACCTTAACCAAAATATCTATTGTTAGAATAAAGGATCTATTAGCTCATATGTAGCTAAAACCCAACTAATACAACTTGGAAGCACTTAATCCCTATTTGCTTGGCTCATATTTATACAAAAGTTTCTCAAAAGAATTGCAAAAATTTGCAATAATGGCTCATAATTGGGATTGCTGGCTCATAGGTTAGCTGTGCAACTAACAACACTTGATGCCATCATGTTGTATAGCTATTTATTATAAACTAATTATAACTAATCATTTTAGTTAAACCATGTCGAGTTTTCTTTGGCTTTGCTAAATTTAGTATTTTGTTCCAAGTGTACAAAGTGTTTTAAGTCCAAATTGATACATTGTTCTGTGTTGTATGTCCAATTGTGCTGTATTTAGTCCTTTGTATTGATGTATTTCTATTCTATTTTGATTTTTTAGCTTCTAGCTAGTACATGCATATTTGATATGTCCATTAACTTGCCTTAATATTTAATTTTTGCTTGTAGTGTTTCTCCACTATGGATACGCATCCAAGAGACAATTTGTGCATCCATTTGCTATAGTATGCATATCCATTTGCTTTTGTGTTTTTATTGTGGTATCAAATCATGGTAATATTTGTTGATGGGCATATGGAATATATACTCTTGTTGATGGTGATGTGGTGATATGATTCATTAGAGAGTCATTTGGTATTGATGGTGATATGGCATATGTAAGGTCTCCACCTTTCTAGCTGTTGGGAATTAACTCAAGCTTTAGGAGAAAGCATTGATCAGGCAATTAGGTAAAAACACTATCTCAAAAGCAATGAAAAATAGTATTTTTGAAACCTTAAGCACAGTAAACCCCGGGCTAGAAATTTGTAGAATTGAATACCGATAAAAACTGGCAAGTTACGGCCCCTGGAAGTTTACAATGTGAATTGAGTAAATTAAATAAAATTATAAGAAGATTAAACTCACTTACACTCTAAAATTCTCTCATAATTCTTAATTCTCTGCTTATTATTGAGAGTAAGCTTAGGGATACTAATCTAATTAATTATTATACTAATTAAACTTAGATTGAGATAAAATAATTATCAGAGCTGTATTAAACTGTCAAGATGCTAGAAAAAATTATCTCTTAGTTTTTTGAATAATTTTGGTTATTATTTAAGTAAAATTACACTATTTTAAAGGGTAAAATTAAAGGGAGAAAATAGAAAATTAAAATAAAAAGATTTGAGATAATTTTAAGAGGTGAAACATATCTTAGGAAAACCGTGATAATTATCTTAACCATAGATAATTAGTTTAGCTAATTATCTTAGTAGAAAAACACTATTTTAAAGAAAAAATTAAAGAGAGAAAATAAGAAATTAGACTAAAAAGCTTTGACATAAATTTTTAGAGTTGAAACACATGCTAGGGAACCTGTGATAATTATCTTAATCATAAATAATTAGTTTAACTAATTATATTATTAGAAAAATACTATTTTTAAGAGAAAATTATAGGGGAAAATCAGCAAATTAGATTAAAAAGATTTGAGATAATTTTGAGAGTTGAAACACATGCTAGAAAACCCGTTATAATTATATTAACCATAGATAATTAGTTTAGCTAATTATCTTAGTAGAAAAAAACTGTTTTTAAGAAAAAATTAAAGAGAGGAAATAGCAAATTAAATTAAAATTTGTGAAATAATTTTCAAAGTTGAAACACATGCTAGGAAACCCATGATAATTATCTTAACCATAAATAATTAGTTTAGATAATTATCTTAGTAGAAAAACACTGTTTTTAAGAAGAAATTAAAGAGAAAAAATAGCAAATTAGTTTAAAAAGCTTTGATATATAGTTTTCAAAGTTGAAACACATGTTAGAGAACCCATGATAATTATGTTAATCACAGATAATTAGTTTAGTTAATTATCTTTGTAGAAAAATACTATTTTTAAGGAAAAATTAAAGGGAAAAAAAGTAAATTAGACTCAAAATATTTGAAATTATTTTCATAGGTGAAATAGATGTTAAAAAACCCGTGATAACTATCTTAACCACAGATAATTAGTTTAGCTAATTATCTTAGTAGAAAAACACTCTTTTTGAGGGTAAACTGAAGGGGAAAATTAGCAAATTAGATTAAATAGCTTTGAGATAATTTATCATTAGAGACATATGATAATTAGCTTAACCATATAAAGATAATCTAGCTAATTATTTAGTTAAAAGACCCTATTTTTGAAGATAAATTAAAGATAAAAATTAGTAAATCATTTTATATGACTATATGCTATTTATCAGAGTTAGAATACTTGATAAAGAGGCCGTGATAATTATATCAAGATTAAAAAATTAGTATAGATATTTATTTGAATCAAATTACACTAATTTTAGATTTAAAAAAAAGAGAAAATTAGTAAATCATGTTATAGAATTGCATGCTATTTTTCAAAGCTATATTACAACATGAAAAATCCGTGATAATTATGTCAAGGTTAGAAACTTAGTATAGATATTTATCTAAGTCAAATTATACTAATTTTAGCTAAGATTTAAAAGGGAGAAATTAGTAAATCATGCTATATGATTACATTCTATTATCAAAGTTAAATGACATGATAGAGATTGTGATAATTATGTCAAGGTTAAGAAATTAGTATAGATATTTATTTAAGTCAAATTATACTAATTTTAGCTGAAAATTAAAGATAAAAACTAGATAACTAAGTTGGAAAATTCAAAGATAATTACCAGAGGTCAAAAGTATGCTTATCTACTTGTGATAATTATACCATAGTCTATTAGTGACTTTAGAAAATCATAATTGATCAAAAGTCCTATTTTCAGCAAAAGATTAATTAAAATAAATAGACTATGCGGTCAAAAGTTTTTAGGAAAATTATAGTAAGTGTAAACCTGTGATAGAAAGTTAAGGAAATGAAATCTTTAAGAGAAAATAAATAAAATAAATAAAATAAATATTAAGCTCAAAATAAGTAGATTTCAAGCTTAAAATTCGATGAAAAAATTAGGAAAAAGATATACAAAATTATATGAAAATTAGGATAGCTTTAGAAAACCCTTAGGAAAGTTGTGAAAAAAGTGATCATGCTTATATATGCAAATAAAAAAATTACTAGGTCAAGAATTTACCAATTGAGACTACAAATTTAACCTAGATTTGGGTCAAATTGGATACAAAGGTTAAGTCTACCTTTCGGATAATTTACCTAATGATTAGACGTCCTTTTTATAAGAAATAAGAAGTTATGGCACCTAAAAGGACCCTAGCCAATCCTACATCTGATGATGAGGACAGAGTTCTAAAAAGAACTAGAGCGTCATACGAAGATGAAGTTGGGTCTAATAGTAGGCCTACGGAGGAGAGTCTTCAGGCGTCAGCGCAGCAGCAGATGGCCGATCAGTCCCAGGTGGGTTTCCCATTATTCGATTAAGTCTTTAAATAGCTTAAAGTTCGTTTATAAGTTAGCATTGCAAACGGGAGTGAGTAAGAATCAGAAAATGAAAAATTGACAAAAAACGGAAGATAACTTCCAATATGCATTTGTTTATAATGTAGGAAAGAATTGTTTGGGTTAAAACTGGTTGAATTAGGAAAAGATATGATTGATCATCCTTAAGACAGATTGTCGCAAGACACCTCCGACTGCTTGGTATAAATTGATGATAATGATGGCTTTCCAGCCATGGATAAGTCGGTTACCCCCATGATGATGAGTTTCTACTTCATGTCATGTCTTGATGTTTTTCTACATAAGTTAAGATACCGTTTTTATCCTAGGGGAGCCACCCGGTTGTATGGGCAACTAGTTTGGTGTATGGGCATCCGGAACCTTGGGTGGGGGTTTATCCACTCCGGATTGTGAATAAGGAATGGGTGCCGTTTTTTCACCCTTAGGTGGTGTTGAAACAAGAAGAGTACTGGTCATGGTTATTATGGGCAATGTTTTGATTGACAGTACCATGTCTTAAGTTTAAAGATGTATGTTTTCTAAAAGAATGCTTTCAATGTTGTCTTTAAAGAATTATTGTGACAAAAAGTTAAAAGAAACTATTATTTTAAGTATTAGAACAATGTGATAGTAATTAGAAAACAAAAGAATCATGTGTGAGTGCGGGGTGGTAAGTGGGAATTGACTAAGGTTGTCATTCATGAATGGGTGAACCTCATTGGTCAGGTAACTATCCATCCTTGTGCACTAAAAACGTTTGGAAAACATCTTCACTTGGAAGAGGATTCCACCAGCAGTTGTGCCCTCAGATATGTTAGGGGGAAGAAAGCATTGGTTGAGGATACCTTAGCCCAATTTGTGGAAGTTATAGGGTCGAAATAGTTTTTTTCGGACTTTTAATACGTTGTCCCATTTCCGTTACGAGACAGGACTAGGTCTTCTTCTAAAGCTATAGACCCAAGCCATTGTCAATGGTAAAGGTCTATTCCTTGGATTTTTTTTGTTTAGAGACTCTGATTTTTATCAGACCTAGAGACCTGTCAAGGATCCCATCCAATCTTGGTATTGGCGGGTTGGGGATCTCACAAGTGGTATCAGAGCGTGTGTTAATTAAAGTTTTGGACCTAGGAAAAAGTTTAAGATGTTAGGTTGAAATAAGAGATCTTTGACAAATTCAATTAAAGAGGTAATCAATTGAAAAGAGAGAGAGAAAGAAAGATAGAGTGTTATCCCCATCTTTGCAGGTAGATTTTCATCAGGCCTACCGTAAATCCATGGATTTCAACATTAGGTATATGAGGGCTTGCCTATCTCGACACTATTCAATGCGAAAAAGCGTGATGAAATGGTTAGATAAGAGATTTTCTCCTTCCACTTGGAGGATCGGTTGGTCATGATCTTTTCTTCATTAATACGGGAGTTAGAAGGTTTAGAACTAAATATGAAGAGACTCAAATGGGCCGAAGATCTTCAAGTGATTGAAGTATACTTTTTCATTGGAACGGAGAATCCAGAGGAAACCCTTGTAATAGATGATATCCAAGTATCACAAAATCAGTGGGTGTTTGATCAGGTGTCTAAAGTAATTTACCCAGGTAGAATTAGGCCCAAAGGTGTAGGCCCTAGTTTTAAAGGATCAAAAGATGTTGTATATTTTGATCCTATATCTAATCCACCCAAAGATTCTAGTATAGGATTGTCGTCACCCTTGTACATAGCAGGACCTTCATGGATTGTATTAACTCTTGTACATATTATGGTTCTCATGGGTATGCTATAAGCAGTTTTGTTTATGGCTTGGCAATTGTCTTCATCCTTTGTGCAAATAAGTTAAAAGCATAAGTAAGAGAGATTTCATTTGGTACTAAATTCCACTAATTTAATCTTAGGGAAATATTAGTGTAAATAGCCTTTACATTGTTGCTCAAGAGAAAAAATTACTACTAAAGCAAGTTCAAATCCCTACCTTCAAGGGAGAGGGACCCAATTTAGAGCGAGATGCCGAAGCATGGTTAGATGCTATGGATGACTATTTTAAAACTGTAGGAACTGCTCAGGAAAACCAAACAATGTTGGGTATGTTCCGTCTCAGCGAAGATGTCAAACTTTGGTGGAAGCAACACTGCAGAGATAATCCCACGAGTAGTCCGTCTTGGGAGAAAATGAAGCAGGCAATCAAAGAACACTATCTTCCTCCTGCACATCATGCTATCAAGCTGAACGAATTCTTTGGTCTACGCCAACTAGGACTTTCATTAGAGGAGTACTACACCAAGTTTGTGTCTTTACGACGCTATGCTCCTCAGATGACCATGGAGCAACAAATTGCTCGTTTATGTCAAGGCCTCAACAAACCCCTGAGTACACGTCTTGAAGCCATGAGGCCTACATCAATACAGGATGCCCTTCTCAGGGCTAAGCCTCTTGCAGCTGAAGGAACCAACTCTACAAGGAACTATAATGGATTTAATATCTTTAGGGGAAGAGCCAGAGGAACTTTCAACCAAGGATATCAACAATGTGGAGTAGCTGCAGCAGTGAACTTGGAGCAGACCTTCCCAAACGTTAGGTGCTATGGATGCAATCAAATGGGGCACTATAAAATAACTGTCCACAAGAGCAAAACCCTCAAACTACTGCTAGAGCCATTCCTCAAAATCAAGGAGATAATCTAAAAGGAGGTAGAAATGGAGGACGAGGTAAAGGAAGAGCAAGAGGAGCCAGATCTTATGCAATCATGGGAGAACCAACCTTATGAATGAGAAAGATAAGAGAGCCACTCGCTTGGCCACAATTAGCAATCCTAGAGCTTTGTAAACCACTATAAATCAACAACATAAAACTCTGAGTTACTTATATATTATAATGGTATACATGATTTTCTTTTTCCAAAATTACTTAAGGAATCTAAAGTTAAGTTAGTATTCAATCAAGAAATTAAGGGTTGATCTAGCAAATGAGATAAGAGGTTCTCGATAGTATGAAAAGAATTTGAATCTTGAGAATGAGATATTTATCAAGAAACCAACTCACAATCTTTGTGCACATGATAGCCTTCCTTGAAAAACGACCTAGATATGAAAGTATTAATGTCCGAGACTAATAGGAAGACTAAAAGAACTCTTGGTATGATACTTCTTAAAACCCTTTACATAATGTTGGTCAACCAGGTAAGAGCACAGAGAGGGTACCTCTGGTGCAATGGTGGAAGCTTGTGCCGAATGCAGATTGCTCAGAATGGCAAGAACACGCTGAGCACGTTCAGATTGGCAAAGCTGGGATACAGAATACTTGTCGACCGCTGATTGCTCTAAATGGTTAGTTAGACCGAGCGTGTTCATGTTGACAAGGTGGATAAATGGATCTTTTATAGAGTGGATTTAACCTGGTTTTTGAGATGATGCAATTAGTTTGTAAAGGTTTTTAAGATAGGCTCAACACTAAGAGTTCCTTGGGGAAAAATTGACTAGCAAGTAACTCCAACCAGATTGAATCCTTGAAACTAGAAAGAACTCTTAGAGTAATTAGTAACGCTTGGTAAAGTGAAAAGAGTATCCAACTAAAGATGCCACTTGGAAAAATAAAACCTTTTTTTTCAAAGACTTTCTCAGTTTTGGTTGAGATGAGGGCATCTCAAATTCTTAAGTTGGGGTGATTGTAAGGTCTCCACCTTTCTAGCTGTCGGGAATTAACTCAAGCTTTAGGAGAAAGCATTGATCAGGCAATCATGTAAAAACACTAATTTCAAAAGCAATGAAAAATGGTTTTTTTGAAATGTTAAGCACAGCAAACCCCGGGCTAGAAATTTCCAGAATTGAATTCCGATAAAAACTAGCATAGTTATGGCCCCTGGAAGTTTACACTGTGAATTGAGTAAATTAAATAAAATTGTAAGATTTTAGTAATCATTACTACAAAAGACTTTTATTCTAAAGTTCCTAGATATTTACTGATATTTCCAAAATTAATCATTAAAAGTAAAAAAAATAGCAAAAAATCCATTTTGTGTATCTAAGGGGCTGTGTGGGGCAATTATGAACTTGCTAGGTTGGAATTAGCAGCAGAGGGCGCTTGTGGAGCTGTAGAGCTGCCTTGGGATGCAAGTTACTGCCATTTCCAGCCTGTGAGTGCCCAGAAACCTATAAATATGACCCCTTACTTCACAATTAGAGGGCAGACTCGCAGTCCTGGCCATTTCTATCTCACCTAGAGAGATCTCTACTCATAAATCAATAGAGAGCAAAACTCTAGCTGGTTAATCCACGGTAATTAGTATTAAATCTTTTTAATTAGCAAAATCATGCTGATCTACTTACATTTTTTAAATTAATCCAATTAATTAAGAAGATTTAACTTACACTCTAAATTTCTCTCCTAATTCTTAATTCTTTGTTGATTATTGAAATTAAACTTAAGGATACTAATCTAATTAACTATTATGTTATATTAGGATTGAAATTAATCATTTTAAAAATAAATTAATGGTTATTATACTAATTAAAATTAGATTGAGATAAGATAATTATTAGAGCTGTATGAGACTATCAAGATGCTAGGAAAATTATCTATTAGTTTTTTCAATAATTTTGGTAATCATTTAAGCAAAATTACACTGTTTTTAAGGTCAAAATTAAAGGGGGAAAATAGTAAATTAAACAAAAAAGCTTTGAAATATTTTTAAGAGATAAAATATATTTTAAGGAAACCATGATGATTATCTTAACCAAAAATAATTAGTTGAGCTAATTATCTTAGCATAAAAACATTGTTTTTAAGAAAAAATTAAAGAGAAAAAATAACAAATTAAACTAAAAAGCTTTGACATAATTTTTAAAGTTGAAACACATGATAGAAAACCCATGATAATTATCTTAACCACAGATAGTTAGTTTAGCTAATTATCTTAGTAGAAAAACACTATTTTTAAGGGAAAGTTAAAGGGGGAAAATAAAAAATTAGACTAAAAAGCTTTGACATAATTTTTAGGGTTGAAACACATGTTAGGAAACCCATGATAGTTATCTTAACCATAGAAAATTATTTTAGCTAATTATTTTAAAAGAAAAACACTATTTTTAAGGAAAAATTAAATTGATAAAATAGCAAATTAGACTAAAACCCTTTGAGATAATTTTCAAAGTTGAAATACACGTTAGGAATCTGGTGATAATTATCTTAATCACAGATAGTTAGTTTAGTTAATTATCTTAGTAAAAAAATACTATTTTTAAGGGAACATTAAAGGAGAGAAATAACAAATTAGATTAAATATCTTTGAGATAATTTTTAGAGTTGAAACACATGCTAAAGAACCCATGGTAATTATCTTAGTAGAAAAACACTATTTCTAAAGAAAAATTAAAGGGAAAAAATAATAAATTAGACTAAAAAGCTTTGATATAGTTTTCAAAGTTGAAACACATTCTAGGAAACTCGTGATAATTATGTTAACCATAGATGATTAGTTTAGCTAATTATCTTTGTAGAAAAACACTATTTTTAAGGAAAAATTTAAGGGGAAAAATAAAAAATTAGACTAAAAAGCTTTGAAATTAGTTTCACAGGCCAAATACATGTAAGAAATCCGTGATAATTATCGTAATCACAAATAATTAGTTTAGCTAATTATCTTAGTAGAAAAACACTATTTTTGAGGGTAAACTGAAGGGGAAAATTAGAAAATTAAATTAAATAGCTTTGAGATAATTTTTAGAGTTAAAATATATCATTAGAGACATGTGATAATTAGCTTAACCATATAAAGTTAATTTAGCTAATGATATTAGTTAAAAGATCTTATTTTTGAAGATAAATTAAAGGGGAAAATTAGTAAATCATGTTATATGATTACATGCTATTTATCAAAGTTAGAATTCTTGATAAAAAGGCCGTGATAATTATGTCAAGATTAGAAAATTAGTATAGATATTTATTTGAATCAAATTATACTTATTTTAGATTTAAAAAAATGAAAAACTAGTAAATCATGTTATAGGATTAAATGCTATTTTTTAGAGATATATTACATCATGAAAAACCCGTGATAATTATGTCAAGGATATTTATCTAAGTCAAAGTATACTAATTCTAGCTGAGATTTTAAAGGAGAAAATTTTTATTAAAGTTAGATTACATGATAAAGAGGCCGTGATAATTATGTCAAGGTTAGGAAATTAGTATAGATATTTATCTAAGTCAAATTATACTAATTTTACCTGAAAATTAAAGATGGAAACTAGATAATTAAGTTGAAAAATTCAAAGATAATTATTAGAGGTCAAAAGTATTATACCATAGTTTATTAGTGACTTTAGGAAATTATAATTGATCAAAAGTCATATTTTAAGCAAAAGATTAATTAAAATAAATAGACAGTACGGTCAAAAGTTTTTTGGAAAATTATAATAAGTGTAAACCTGTGATAGAAAGTTAATGAAATGAAATCTTTAAGAGAAAATAAATAGAATAAATATTAAGCTCAAAATAAGCAAATTCCAAGCTTAAAATTCGATGAAAAAATTAGGAAAAATATTTACAAAATTATAAAAAAATTAGGATAGCTTTAGAAAACCCTTAGGAAAGTTGTAGAGAAAGTTATCATGCCTATATAAGCAAATAGAAAAATTACTAGGTCAAGAATTTACCAGTTAAGACTACAAATTTAACTTAGATTTGGGTAAAATTGGATACAAAGATTAAGTTGAGCTTTCGGATATTTTACCTAATGATTAGACGTCCTTTTTATAAGGAATAAGAAATTATGGCACCTAAAAGGACCCTAGCCAATTCTACATCTGATGATGAGGACAAAGCTGGGCCTAGTAGTAGGCCTATGGAGGAGAGTCTTCAGACGCCAACGTAGAAGCAAATGGCCGATCAGTCCCAAGTGGGTTTCCCATTATTCAATTAAGTCTTTAAATAGCTTAAAGTTTGTTTATAAGTTAGCATTGCATACGTAAAGAGTGAGTAAGAATCAAAAAATGAATAATTGACAAAAAACGGAAGGTAACTTCCAATGTGTATTTGTTTATAATGTAGGAAAGAATTGTTTGGATTAAAACTGGTTGAATTAGGAAAGATATGATTGATCATCCTTAAGGCAGCTTGTCGCAAGACACCTCCGACTCCTTGGTATAAATTGATGATAATGATGGCTTTTCAGCCACAAATAAGTCGATTATCCCCATGAACGATGAGTTTCTACTCCGTGTCATGTTTTGATCTTTCTACATAAGTTAGGATATCGTTTTTATCATAGGGGAGCCGCCCTGTTATATGGGCAACTGTTTGGTGTATGGGCACCCGGAACTTTGGGTGGGGGTTTATCCACTCCGGATTGTGAATAAGGAATGGGTGCCGTTTTTTCACCCTTAGGTGGTCTTGAGACAAGAAGAGTACTGGTCATGGTTATTATGGACAATGTTTTGATTGACAGTACCCTATCTTAAGTTTATGTCTGTTTTCTAAAAGAATGCTTTCAATGTTGTCTTTTAGGAATTATTGTGACGGAAAGTTAAAAGAAACTATTATTTTAAGTATTAGAACAATGTGATAGTAATTAGAAAACAAAAGAATCATGTGTGAGTGCGGGGTGGTAAGTGGGAATTGACTAAGGTTGTTAATCATGGACGGGTGGACCTGATTAGTCAGGTAACTATCCATCCTTGTGCACTAAAAACGTTTGGAAAACATCTTCACTTGGAAGAGGAGTCCACCAGCGGCTGTGCCCTCACATATGTTAGGGGGAAGAAAGTGTAGGTTGAGGATACCTTAGCCCAATTTGTGGAAGTTATAGGGCCGAAATAGTTTTTTTCGGACTTTTAATACGTTGTCTCGTTTCTGCTGCAAGACAGGACTAGGTCTTCTTCTAAGGCTAGAGACCCAAGCCATTGTCAATGGTAAAGGTCTATTCCTTGGATTTTTCTTGTTTAGAGACTCTAATTTTTATCAGACCTAGAGACCTGTCAAGGATCCCATCCGATCTTGGTATTGGCGGGTTGGGGATCTCACAATATATATATTATTATTATTGTTGTATGCTATGGCTATATTTTGATACAAGTGACCTTTGACATTGTATTTATGTTTTGCATTGGGAATTGGCACTTGGCTACTTGGAGTTGTACTATTTATGGTATGATTTGATTTGTTATGGGAAGTTTTGGCTTACCTTGCTTCGGTGTTTTTTCAAAAAAAAATTATGGTTCTAGGTTTTGATTCTTGGTTTCTTGGTTTTTGAGAATACAGTTATCGTAGCAAGAAGTTATGGTTTTTTCCTTCCAATTGGTTTGGAGGAGGAGTTGTGGTGCTATCTCTTGATTCTTTAAGGCAAAGTCTAGGCTCTTAGTTGAAGGTGCTACAAATGGTCATTAATATGTCATTTGCAGCAGTTGCAACAAGAAAACTTGCACTCTATTAAATAGAATTTACAACTATGGTCATTCTATATGTGCTTGTACATATAAACATAAATATCAACACTTATAATAGTGGGTTTATGTTCTCACTTAGGAGTTCTTCTCTCACATATGGTTGCTTTGCGAAATACATAGACAGAGTATAGGGGTGGTGTAGTGGCAGAGAGGGATCTTGAGAGGTCCCAAACCCACAGACTCAAAAGTCGTAGTAGGGTTTTTGATAGGTCTCTAGGCCTAATAAAAATTAGAGTCTCTAAGGAAGAAAAATCCACGGAACAAGCTCTTACCATTGGCAATGGGTTGAGATTATAGCTCTAGAAAAAAACCTCGTCGTGTCTTGCAAGCACAAATGGAACAAAATCTAAAAGACCTAAAACTTTTTCGGCCCTGTAACTTTCACAATTGGGCTAAGGAATCCTCTTCCAATGCTTTTTGTCTCTCTATACAAGTGAGGACACAATGGTTGGTAGACTCCTCTTCCACTAAAGAGGTCTACTGAATGTTAATGCGTGGGGATAGATCTAATCGGGTCCATCCATCCATGATTGACAACCCTAGTCAATCCCAACTTACCACTCCGCACTCACACATACTTCTTTATTTTCTAATTATTATCACATTCTTTTTACTCTTAAAGTAATGGTTTTTTTTAATTTTTTGTAAGAGTGATTCCTTAAAAAAGTATTGAAAGCAACATTGAAAACATTTTTTATCAAACAAACATCTCTAAACTTAAGACAAGGTACAGCCAACAAAACATTGCTCATAAATACCATGATCAATACTCATCTTGTCTCAAGATCACATATACAAAGGTGAAAAATGGCACCCATTCCTTATTCAAATTTCGGGGTGGAAAAAGTCATCACCTAAAAGTTCGGGGTACCCATAGGTCTAACCAATTGCCCGTACAACCGGGTGGCTCTCCTACGGTAAGAAAACAATACTCTAACTTATGTAGAAACATCAAGACATAAATGTTTCTTTTTGTGGGATATTATTATCCTAGGTTCCTAATACCTTGATTTAGCTATAAGAGTTCACACACAATCTCAAGGGCTAATTTGCTAAATTTTTCCTTTGATTTATAGTAAAAAATAATGGCTTGTAACATAGTAATTTCTTAAAATAAATATATGAACAAAATATTTTTATCTTAGGGTTTTTATCGTGTATTTAAGCTTTAATAATTATCACATATTTTTTTTTCTAATTTTATTCTTTTAGTTATAATAAAAATAGAGAATTTTTAATATAATAACTAGTAAAATTAAATATTTGAGTAAAATATATCTATCCTAGCTTCTTAACAATATATTCAAACTCTAAAAACTAATCTTATAAGGTTTTACGCTAGATTACTAAGTATTCCGCTTATTTTTTTGTTAAAAATAGAGAAATTAGAGCATAGTAATTAGAAATTAAAAAATATAATAAAAAGATCATTAAGATATTTTTATTCTAGTTTTTAAATAATATACTTTAACTTTTAAAAATATCCTATAATTTTTAAAGTTGATTTACTAATTATCTCTTTTAATTCTTACTAATAATAAAGAACTAATAATAAAGAAACTAGACCATAATAAGTAGTGAAACTAATTCTTACTAATAATAAAGAAACTAGACCATAATAAGTAGTGAAACTAATTCTTACTAATAATAAAGAAACTAGACCATAATAAGTAGTGAAACTAATTCTTTCATTGAGATGTTTTAATTATGGATTCGTAACATTGCATTCTTAATTTGAGAATTATGTTTAAGACTATAAGTTGATTTACTTATTATCCCTTTTTGAAAATTTCTTATGCTAATTATCCCATCTGATTTCCTGCTAAAAATAGAAAATTT